>NC_068423.1:32457069-32567920 GCF_023373465.1 Oncorhynchus keta | reverse complement strand
CTGGACTCTACCCACACACTGGACTCTACCCACACACTGGACTCTGCCCCACACTGGACTCTACCCACACACTGGACTCTGCCACACACTGGACTCTACCCACACACTGGACTCTACCCACACACTGGTCTCACCCACACACTGGGCTCTGCCCACACACTGGACTCCACCCCACACTGGACTCTGCCCACACACTGGACTCTGCCCACACACTGGACTCTGCCCACACACTGGACTCTACCCCACACACTGGACTCTGCCACACACTGGACTCTACCCACACACTGGACTCTACCCACACACTGGACTCTACCCAACACACTGGACTCTACCCACACACTGGACTCTACCCCACACTGGACTCTAGCCCACACTGGACTCTACTGCCCCACACACTGGACTCTACCCACACACTGGACTCTACCCACACACTGGACTCTACCCACACACTGGACTCTACCCACACACTGGACTCTACCCACACACTGGACTCTACCCACACACTGGACTCTACCCCACACTGGACTCTACCCACACACTGGACTCTACCCATACACTGGACTCTACCTACTCACTGGACTCTACCCACACACTGGACTCTACCCACACACTGGACTCTACCACACACTGGACTCTACCCCACACACTGGGCTCTACCCACACACTGGACTCTACCCACACACTGGACTCTACCCACACACTGGACTCTACCTACACACTGGACTCTACCCACACACTGGACTCTACCCACACACTGGACTCTACCCACACACTGGACTCTACCCACACACTGGACTCTACCCATACACTGGACTCTACCCACACACTGGACTCTACCCACACACTGGACTCTACCCACACACTGGGCTCTACCCACACACTGGACTCTACCCACACACTGGACTCTACCCACACACTGGACTCTACCCACACACTGGACTCTACCCCACACACTGGACTCTACCCACACACTGGACTCTACCCACACACTGGACTCTACCCACACACTGGACTCTACCAACACACTGGACTCTACCCACACACTGGACTCTGCCCCCACACTGGACTCTACCCAACACACTGGACTCTACCCACACTGGACTCTGCCCACACTGGACTCTACCCACACACTGGACTCTACCCACACACTGGACTCTACCCACACACTGGACTCTACCCACACACTGGACTCTACCCACACACTGGACTCTACCCACACACTGGACTCTACCCCACACTGGGACTCTACCCACACACTGGACTCTACCCACACTGGACTCTACCCAACACACTGGACTCTACCCACACACTGGACTCTACCCACACACTGGACTCTGCCCACACTGGACTCTACCCCACACTGGACTCTACCCCACTGGACTCTACCCCACACTGGACTCTACCCACACACTGGACTCTACCTACACACTGGACTCTACCCACACACTGGACTCTACCCACACACTGGACTCTACCCACACACTGGACTCTACCCACACACTGGACTCTACCCACACACTGGACTCTACCCACACACTGGACTCTACCAACACACTGGACTCTACCCACACACTGGCCTCTACCCACACACTGGCCTCTACCCACACACTGGACTCTACCCACACACTGGACTCTACCCACACACTGGACTCACCCACACACTGGACTCTACCCACACACTGGGCTCTACCCACACACTGGACTCTACCCAACACACTGGACTCTCCACACACTGGACTCTACCCACACACTGGACTCTACCCATACACTGGACTCTACCCACACACTGGACTCTACCTAACACACTGGACTCTACCCACACACTGGACTCTACCCACACACTGGACTCTACCCACACACTGGACTCTACCCACACACTGGACTCTACCCACACACTGGACTCTACCCACACACTGGACTCTACCCACACACTGGACTCTACCTACACACTGGACTCTACCCACACACTGGACTCTACCACACACTGGACTCTACCCACACACTGGACTCTACCTACACACTGGACTCTACCCACACACTGGACTCTACCCACACACTGGACTCTACCCACACACTGGACTCTACCCACACACTGGACTCTACCCCACACTGGACTCTACCCCACACTGGACTCTACCTACACACTGGACTCTACCCACACACTGGACTCTACCCACACACTGGACTCTACCCACACACTGGACTCTACCCACACACTGGACTCTACCCACACACTGGACTCTACCCACACACTGGACTCTACCCACACACTGGACTCTACCCACACACTGGACTCTACCCACACACTGGACTCTACCCACACACTGGACTCTACCCACACACTGGACTCTACCCACACACTGGACTCTACCCCACACACTGGACTCTACCACACACTGGACACACTGGACTCTACCCACACACTGGACTCTACCCCACACTGGACTCTACCCACACTGGGCTCTACCCACACACTGGACTCTACCCACACACTGGACTCTACCCACACACTGGACTCTACCCACACACTGGACTCTACCCACACACTGGACTCTACCCACACACTGGACTCTACCCACACACTGGACTCTACCCACACACTGGACTCTACCCACACACTGGACTCTACCCACACACTGGACTACCCACACACTGGACCTACCCACACTGGACTCTACCCACACACTGGACTCTACCCACACACTGGACTCTACCCACACACTGGACTCTACCCCCCCACACACTGGACTCTACCCACACACTGGACTCTACCCCACACACACTGGACTCTACCCACACACTGGACTCTACCCACAGACTGGACTCTACCCACACACTGGACTCTACCCAACACACTGGACTCTGCCCCACACTGGACTCTACCCCCACACACTGGACTCTACCCAACACACTGGACTCTACCCACACACTGGACTCTACCCACACTGGACTCTACCCACACTGGACTCTACCCACACTGGACTCTACCCAACACACTGGACTCTACCCCCACACTGGACTCTACCCACACTGGACTCTACCCACACACTGGACTCTACCCACACACTGGACTCTACCCACACACTGGGCTCTACCACACACTGGACTCTACCCACACACTGGACTCTACCCCACACTGGACTCTACCCAACACACTGGACTCTACCCACACTGGACTCTACCCACACTGGACTCTACCACACACTGGACTCTACCACACACTGGACTCTACCCACACACTGGGCTCTACCACACACTGGACTCTACCCACACACTGGACTCTACCCGCACACTGGACTCTACCCCCACACTGGACTCTACCCACACACTGGGCTCTACCCACACACTGGACTCTACCCACACACTGGACTCTACCCACACACTGGGCTCTACCCACACACTGGACTCTACCCACACACTGGACTCTACCCACACACTGGACTCTACCCGCACACTGGACTCTACCCACACACTGGACTCTACCCAACACACTGGACTCTACCCACACACTGGAATCTACCTACACACTGGACTCTACCCCACACACTGGGCTCTACCCACACACTGGACTCTACCCACACACAGGACTCTACCCAACACACTGGACTCTACCCACACACAGGACTCTACCCACACACTGGGCTCTACCCAACACACTGAACTCTACCCACACACTGGACTCTACCCACACTGGACTCTACCCACACTGGACTCTACCTACACTCTGGACTCTACCCACACACTGAACTCTACCCCACACACAGGACTCTACCCAACACACTGGACTCTACCCACACACTGGGCTCTACCCACACACAGGACTCTACCCAACACACTGGACTCTACCCACACACTGGACTCTACCCACACACTGGACTCTACCCACACACTGGACTCTACCCACACACTGGACTCTACCCACACACTGGACTCTACCTAACACACTGGACTCCACCCACACTCTACTCTACACACACACTGGACTCTACCCACACACTGGACTCTACCCACACACTGGACTCTACCCACACACTGGACTCTACCTAACACACTGGACTCTACCCCACACACTGGACTCTACCCACACACTGGACTATACCCACACACTGGACTCTACCCCACACACTGGACTCTACCCACACACTGGACTCTACCTACACACTGGACTCTACCCACACACTGGACTCTACCTACTCACTGGACTCTACCCACACACTGGACTCTACCCACACACTGGACTCTACCCATACACTTACTGGACTCTACCCACACACTGGACTCTACCCATACACTGGACTCTACCCACACACTGGACTCTACCACACACTGGACTCTACCCACACACTGGGCTCTACCCACACACTGGACTCTACCCACACACTGGACTCTACCCCACACACTGGACTCTACCCACACACTGGACTCTACCCAACACACTGGACTCTACCCACACACTGGACTCTACCCACACACTGGACTCTACCCCACACACTGGACTCTACCCAACACACTGGACTCTACCCACACACTGGACTCTACCCACACACTGGACTCTACCCACACACTGGACTCTACCCACACACTGGGCTCTACCCACACACTGGACTCTACCCACACACTGGACTCTACCCACACACTGGACTCTACCCAACACACTGGACTCTACCTACACACTGGACTCTACCCACACACTGGACTCTACCCACACACTGGACTCTACCCACACACTGGACTCTACCCACACACTGGACTCTACCCACACACTGGACTCTACCTAACACACTGGACTCTACCCCACACACTGGACTCTACCCACACACTGGACTCTACCCACACACTGGACTCTACCCACACACTGGACTCTACCCCACACACTGGACTCTACCCACACACTGGACTCTACCTACACACTGGACTCTACCCACACACTGGACTCTACCTACACACTGGACTCTACCCACACACTGGACTCTACCCACACACTGGACTCTACCCATACACACTGGACTCTACCCACACACTGGACTCTACCCATACACTGGACTCTACCCACACACTGGGCTCTACCCACACACTGGACTCTACCCACACACTGGACTCTACCCAACACACTGGACTCTACCCACACACTGGACTCTACCCACACACTGGACTCTACCCACACACTGGACTCTACCCACACACTGGACTCTACCCAACACACTGGACTCTACCCACACACTGGACTCTACCCACACACTGGACTCTACCTACACACTGGACTCTACCCACACACTGGACTCTACCCACACACTGGGCTCTACCCACACACTGGACCCACACACTGGACTCCCACACACTGGACTCTACCCACACACTGGACTCTACCCAACACACTGGACTCTACCACACACTGGACTCTACCCACACACTGGACTCTACCCACACACTGGACTCTACCCACACACTGGACTCTACCCACACACTGGACTCTACCCACACACTGGACTCTACCTACACACTGGACTCTACCCACACACTGGACTCTACCTACACACTGGACTCTACCCACACACTGGACTCCACCCACACACTGGACTCTACCCACACACTGGACTCTACCCACACACTGGACTCTACCCATACACTGGACTCTACCCACACACTGGGACTCTACCCACACACTGGACTCTACCCACACACTGGGCTCTACCCACACACTGGACTCTACCCACACACAGGAATCTACCCAACACACTGGACTCTACCCACACACTGGACTCTACCCAACACACTGGACTCTACCCACACACTGGACTCTACCCACACACTGGACTCTACCCCACACACTGGACTCTACCCAACACACTGGACTCTACCCACACACTGGACTCTACCCACACACTGGACTCTACCCAACACACTGGACTCTACCCACACACTGGGCTCTACCCACACACTGGACTCTACCCACACACTGGACTCTACCCACACACTGGACTCTACCCAACACACTGGACTCTACCCACACACTGGACTCTACCCACACACTGGACTCTACCCACACACTGGACTCTACCCACACACTGGACTCTACCCACACACTGGACTCTACCCAACACACTGGACTCTACCCAACACACTGGACTCTACCCACACACTGGACTCTACCCACACACTGGACTCTACCCACACACTGGACTCTACCCACACACTGAACTCTACCCCACACCACTGGACTCTACCCACACACTGGACTCTACCTACACACTGGACTCTACCCACACACTGGACTCTACCTACACACTGGACTCTACCCACACACTGGACTCTACCCACACACTGGACTCTACCCACACACTGGACTCTACCCACACACTGGACTCTACCCAACACACTGGACTCTACCACACACTGGACTCTACCCACACACTGGACTCTACCCACACACTGGACTCTACCCACACACTGGACTCTACCCACACACTGGACTCTACCCACACACTGGACTCTACCCACACACTGGGCTCTACCCACACACTGGACTCTACCCACACACTGGACTCTACCCACACACTGGACTCTACCCACACACTGGACTCTACCCACACACTGGACTCTACCCACACACTGGACTCTACCCAACACACTGGACTCTACCACACACTGGACTCTACCCACACACTGGACTCTACCCACACACTGGACTCTACCCACACACTGGACTCTACCCACACACTGGACTCTACCCACACACTGGACTCTACCCACACACTGGACTCTACCCCACACACTGGACTCTACCCACACACTGGACTCTACCCACACACTGGACTCTACCCACACACTGGACTCTACCCACTACACTACTGGACTCTACCCACACACTGGACTCTACCCATACACTGGACTCTACCCACACACTGGGCTCTACCCACACACTGGACTCTACCCACACACTGGACTCTACCTAACACACTGGACTCTACCTACACACTGGACTCTACCCACACACTGGACTCTACCTACACACTGGACTCTACCCACACACTGGGCTCTACCCACACACTGGACTCTACCCACACACTGGACTCTACCCACACACTGGACTCTACCCACACACTGGGCTCTACCCACACACTGGACTCTACCCACACACTGGACTCTACCCACACACTGGACTCTACCCACACACTGGACTCTACCCACACACTGGACTCTACCCAACACACTGGACTCTACCCACACACTGGACTCTACCCACACACTGGACTCTACCCACACACTGGGCTCTACCCACACACTGGACTCTACCCACACACTGGACTCTACCCACACACTGGACTCTACCCACACACTGGACTCTACCCAACACACTGGACTCTACCCAACACACTGGACTCTACCCACACACTGGACTCTACCCCACACACAGGACTCTTCCCAACACACTGGACTCTACCCACACACTGGGCTCTACCCATACACTGGACTCTACCCAACACACTGGACTCTACCCAACACACTGGACTCTACCCACACACTGGACTCTACCCACACACTGGGCTCTACCCATACACTGGACTCTACCCAACACACTGGACTCTACCCACACACTGGACTCTACCTACACACTGGACTCTACCCACACACTGGACTCTACCCACACACTGGACTCTACCCACACACTGGACTCCCACACACTGGACTCTACCCACACACTGGACTCTACCCACACACTGGACTCTACCCCACACTGGACTCTACCCACACTGGACTCTACCCCACACACTGGACTCTACCCAACACACTGGACTCTACCCACACTGGACTCTACCCACACTGGACTCTACCACACACTGGACTCTACCCACACACTGGACTCTACCCACACACTGGACTCTACCCACACACTGGACTCTACCCACACACTGGACTCTACCCACACACTGGACTCTACCCACACTGGACTCTACCCAACACACTGGACTCTACCCACACTGGACTCTACCCCACACTGGACTCTACCCACACACTGGACTCTACCTACACACTGGACTCTACCCACACACTGGGCTCCCTACCACACACTGGACTCTACCCACACACTGGGCTCTACCCACACACTGGACTCTACCCACACACTGGACTCTACCCACACACTGGGCTCTACCCACACACTGGACTCTACCCACACACTGGACTCTACCCACACACTGGACTCTACCCACACACTGGACTCTACCCACACACTGGACTCTACCCACACACTGGGCTCTACCCACACACTGGACTCTACCCACACACTGGACTCTACCCCACACACTGGACTCTACCCACACACTGGACTCTACCTACACACTGGACTCTACCCACACACTGGGCTCTACCCACACACTGGACTCTACCCACACACAGGACTCTACCCACACACTGGACTCTACCCAACACACTGGACTCTACCCAACACACTGGACTCTACCCACACACTGGACTCTACCCCACACACTGGACTCTACCCAACACACTGGACTCTACCCACACACTGGACTCTACCCACACTGGACTCTACCCCACACTGGACTCTACCCTACCCCACACACTGGACTCTACCCAACACACTGGACTCTACCCACACTGGACTCTACCCACACTGGACTCTACCCACACACTGGACTCTACCCACACACTGGACTCTACCCACACACTGGACTCTACCCACACACTGGACTCTACCCACACACTGGACTCTACCCCACACTGGACTCTACCCAACACACTGGACTCTACCCACACTGGACTCTACCCCACACTGGACTCTACCCACACACTGGACTCTACCCACACACTGGACTCTACCCACACACTGGACTCTACCCACACACTGGACTCTACCCACACACTGGACTCTACCCACACACTGGACTCTACCCACACACTGGACTCTACCCACACACTGGGCTCTACCCACACACTGGACTCTACCCACACACTGGACTCTACCCACACACTGGACTCTACCCACACACTGGACTCTACCCACACACTGGACTCTACCCACACACTGGACTCTACCCCACACTGGACTCTACCCACACACTGGACTCTACCCAACACACTGGACTCTACCCACACACTGGACTCTACCCACACACTGGACTCTACCCCCTGGACTCACACTGGGCTCTACCCACACACTGGACTCTACCCACACACTGGACTCTACCCACACACTGGACTCTACCCACACACTGGACTCTACCCACACACTGGACTCTACCCACACACTGGACTCTACCCACACACTGGACTCTACCCACACTGGACTCTACCCACACTGGACTCACCACACACTGGACTCTACCCACACACTGGACTCTACCCAACACACTGGACTCTACCCACACACTGGACTCTACCCACACACTGGACTCTACCCACACACTGGACTCTACCCACACTGGACTCTACCCACACACTGGACTCTACCACACACTGGACTCTACCTAACACACTGGACTCTACCCCACACTGGACTCTACCCACACACTGGACTCTACCCACACACTGGACTCTACCCACACACTGGACTCTACCCCACACACTGGACTCTACCCACACACTGGACTCTACCCACACACTGGACTCTAACCACACACTGGACTCTACCCACACACTGGACTCTACCCACACACTGGACTCTACCCACACACTGGACTCTACCCACACACTGGACTCTACCCACACACTGGACTCTACCCACACACTGGACTCTACCCACACACTGGACTCTACCCACACACTGGACTCTACCCACACACTGGACTCTACCCACACACTGGACTCTACCCACACACTGGACTCTACCCACACACTGGACTCTACCCACACACTGGACTCTACCCACACACTGGACTCTACCCAACACACTGGACTCTACCCACACACTGGACTCTACCCCACACTGGACTCTACCCACACACTGGACTCTACCCACACACTGGACTCTACCCACACACTGGACTCTACCCACACACTGGACTCTACCCACACACTGGACTCTACCCACACACTGGACTCTACCCACACACTGGACTCTACCCACACACTGGACTCTACCCACACACTGGACTCTACCCACACACTGGACTCTACCCAACACACTGGACTCTACCCACACACTGGACTCTACCCACACACTGGACTCTACCCACACACTGGACTCTACCCCACACACTGGACTCTACCCACACACTGGACTCTACCCACACACTGGACTCTACCCACACACTGGACTCTACCTACACACTGGACTCTACCCACACACTGGACTCTACCCACACACTGGACTCTACCCACACACTGGACTCTACCCACACACTGGACTCTACCCACACACTGGACTCTACCCACACACTGGACTCTACCCACACACTGGACTCTACCCACACACTGGACTCTACCCAACACACTGGACTCTACCCACACACTGGACTCTACCCACACACTGGACTCTACCCACACACTGGACTCTACCCACACACTGGACTCTACCCACACACTGGACTCTACCCACACACTGGACTCTACCCACACACTGGACTCTACCCACACACTGGGCTCTACCCACACACTGGACTCTACCCACACACTGGACTCTACCCACACACTGGACTCTACCCGCACACTGGACTCTACCCACACACTGGACTCTACCCAACACACTGGACTCTACCCACACACTGGAATCTACCCACACACTGGACTCTACCCCACACACTGGGCTCTACCCACACACTGGACTCTACCCACACACAGGACTCTACCCAACACACTGGACTCTACCCACACACAGGACTCTACCCAACACACTGGACTCTACCCAACACACTGGACTCTACCCACACACTGAACTCTACCCCACACACAGGACTCTTCCCAACACACTGGACTCTACCCACACACTGGGCTCTACCCATACACTGGACTCTACCCAACACACTGGACTCTACCCAACACACTGGACTCTACCCACACACTGGACTCTACCCACACACTGGGCTCTACCCATGCACTGGACTCTACCCAACACACTGGACTCTACCCACACACTGGACTCTACCTACACACTGGACTCTACCCACATTGGACTCTACCTACACACTGGACTCTACCCATACACTGGACTCTACCCACACACTGGACTCTACCCACACACTGGACTCTACCCACACTGGACTCTACCCACACTGGACTCTACCCACACTGGACTCTACCCAACACACTGGACTCTACCCACACTGGACTCTACCCACACTGGACTCTACCTACACACTGGACTCTACCTACACACTGGACTCTACCCACACACTGGGCTCTACCCACACACTGGACTCTACCCACACACTGGACTCTACCCACACTGGACTCTACCCAACACACTGGACTCTACCCACACTGGACTCTACCCACACTGGACTCTACCTACACACTGGACTCTACCTACACACTGGACTCTACCCACACACTGGGCTCTACCGACACACTGGACTCTACCCACACACTGGGCTCTACCCTCACACTGGACTCTACCCATACACTGGACTCTACCCACACACTGGGCTCTACCCACACACTGGACTCTACCCACACACTGGACTCTACCCACACACTGGGCTCTACCCACACACTGGACTCTACCCACACACTGGACTCTACCCACACACTGGACTCTACCCGCACACTGGACTCTACCCACACACTGGACTCTACCCAACACACTGGACTCTACCCACACACTGGAATCTACCTACACACTGGACTCTACCCCACACACTGGGCTCTACCCACACACTGGACTCTACCCACACACAGGACTCTACCCAACACACTGGACTCTACCCACACACAGGACTCTACCCAACACACTGGACTCTACCCACACACTGAACTCTACCCCACACACATGACTCTACCCAACACACTGAACTCTACCCACACACTGGACTCTACCCACACTGGACTCTACCCACACTGGACTCTACCCACACTGGACTCTACCCAACACACTGGACTCTACCCACACTGGACTCTACCCACACTGGACTCTACCTACACACTGGACTCTACCTACACACTGGACTCTACCCACACACTGGGCTCTACCGACACACTGGACTCTACCCACACACTGGACTCTACCCACACTGGACTCTACCCAACACACTGGACTCTACCCACACTGGACTCTACCCACACTGGACTCTACCTACACACTGGACTCTACCTACACACTGGACTCTACCCACACACTGGGCTCTACCGACACACTGGACTCTACCCACACACTGGGCTCTACCCACACACTGGACTCTACCCATACACTGGACTCTACCCACACACTGGGCTCTACCCACACACTGGACTCTACCCACACACTGGACTCTACCCACACACTGGGCTCTACCCACACACTGGACTCTACCCACACACTGGACTCTACCCACACACTGGACTCTACCCGCACACTGGACTCTACCCACACACTGGACTCTACCCAACACACTGGACTCTACCCACACACTGGAATCTACCTACACACTGGACTCTACCCCACACACTGGGCTCTACCCACACACTGGACTCTACCCACACACTGGACTCTACCCACACACTGGACTCTACCCCCTGGAACACACTGGACTCTACCCACACACTGGACTCTACCCACACACTGGACTCTACCCACACACTGGACTCTACCCACACACTGGACTCTACCCACACACTGGACTCTACCCACACTGGACTCTACCTACACACTGGACTCTACCCACACACTGGACTCTACCCCACACACTGGACTCTACCCAACACACTGGACTCTACCCACACACTGGACTCTACCCACACTGGACTCTACCCAACACACTGGACTCTACCCACACACTGGACTCTACCCACACACTGGACTCTACCCACACACTGGACTCTACCCACACACTGGACTCTACCCACACACTGGACTCTACCCACACACTGGACTCTACCCACACACTGGACTCTACCCACACACTGGACTCTACCCACACACTGGACTCTACCCACACACTGGACTCTACCCACACACACTGGACTCTACCTAACACACTGGACTCTACCCACACACTGGACTCTACCCACACACTGGACTCTACCCACACACTGGACTCTACCCACACACTGGACTCTACCCACACACTGGACTCTACCTACACACTGGACTCTACCCACACACTGGACTCTACCTACACACTGGACTCTACCCACACACTGGACTCTACCCACACACTGGACTCTACCCATACACACTGGACTCTACCCACACACTGGACTCTACCCACACACTGGACTCTACCCACACACTGGACTCTACCTACACACTGGACTCTACCCCAGACACTGGGCTCTACCCACACACTGGACTCTACCCACACACTGGACTCTACCCAACACACTGGACTCTACCCACACACTGGACTCTACCCAACACACTGGACTCTACCCAACACACTGGACTCTACCCACACACTGGACTCTACCCCACACACAGGACTCTACCCAACACACTGGACTCTACCCACACACTGGACTCTACCCACACACTGGACTCTACCCAACACACTGGACTCTACCCACACACTGGGCTCTACCCACACACTGGACTCTACCCACACACTGGACTCTACCCACACACTGGACTCTACCCACACACTGGACTCTACCCACACACTGGACTCTACCCACACACTGGACTCTACCCACACACTGGACTCTACCCACACACTGGACTCTACCCACACACTGGACTCTACCCACACACTGGACTCTACCTAACACACTGGACTCTACCCACACACTGGACTCTACCCACACACTGGACTCTACCCACACACTGGACTCTACCCACACACTGGACTCTACCCCACACACTGGACTCTACCCACACACTGGACTCTACCTACACACTGGACTCTACCCACACACTGGACTCTACCACACACTGGACTCTACCCACACACTGGACTCTACCCACACACTGGACTCTACCCATACACTTACTGGACTCTACCCACACACTGGACTCTACCCACACACTGGACTCTACCCACACACTGGACTCTACCCACACACTGGACTCTACCCACACACTGGACTCTACCCACACACTGGACTCTACCCACACACTGGACTCTACCCACACACTGGACTCTACCCACACACTGGACTCTACCCACACACTGGACTCTACCCACACACTGGACTCTACCCATACACTGGACTCTACCCACACACTGGACTCTACCCACACACTGGACTCTACCCACACACTGGACTCTACCACACACTGGACTCTACCCACACACTGGACTCTACCCACACACTGGACTCTACCCACACACTGGACTCTACCCACACACTGGACTCTACCCACACACTGGACTCTACCCAACACACTGGACTCTACCTACACACTGGACTCTACCCACACACTGGACTCTACCCACACACTGGACTCTACCCCACACACTGGACTCTACCCACACACTGGACTCTACCCACACACTGGACTCTACCCACACACTGGACTCTACCTACTCACTGGACTCTACCCACACACTGGACTCTACCCACACACTGGACTCTACCCATACACTTACTGGACTCTACCCATACACTGGACTCTACCTACACACTGGACTCTACCCACACACTGGACTCTACCTACACACTGGACTCTACCCACACACTGGGCTCTACCCACACACTGGACTCTACCTACACACTGGACTCTACCCACACACTGGACTCTACCCACACACAGGACTCTACCCAACACACTGGACTCTACCCACACACTGGACTCTACCCACACACTGGACTCTACCCACACACTGGACTCTACCCAACACACTGGACTCTACCCACACACTGGACTCTACCCACACACTGGACTCTACCCAACACACTGGACTCTACCCACACACTGGGCTCTACCCACACACTGGACTCTACCCCACACTGGACTCTACCCACACACTGGACTCTACCCAACACACTGGACTCTACCACACACTGGACTCTACCCACACACTGGACTCTACCCACACACTGGACTCTACCCACACACTGGACTCTACCCACACACTGGACTCTACCCACACACTGGACTCTACCCCACACACTGGACTCTACCCACACACTGGACTCTACCTACACACTGGACTCTACCCACACACTGGACTCTACCTACACACTGGACTCTACCCACACACTGGACTCCACCCACACACTGGACTCTACCCATACACACTGGACTCTACCCACACACTGGACTCTACCCACACACTGGACTCTACCCACACACTGGACTCTACCCACACACTGGACTCTACCCCACACACTGGACTCTACCCACACACTGGACTCTACCCACACACTGGACTCTACCCAACACACTGGACTCTACCCCACACACTGGACTCTACCCACACACTGGACTCTACCCACACACTGGACTCTACCCACACACTGGACTCTACCCACACACTGGACTCTACCCAACACACTGGACTCTACCCACACACTGGCTCTACCCACACAGGACTCTACCCAACACACTGGACTCTACCCACACACTGGGCTCTACCCACACACTGGACTCTACCCACACACTGGACTCTACCCACACACTGGACTCTACCCACACACTGGACTCTACCCACACACTGGACTCTACCCACACACTGGACTCTACCCACACACTGGACTCTACCCACACACTGGACTCTACCCACACACTGGACTCTACCCACACACTGGACTCTACCTAACACACTGGACTCTACCCCACACACTGGACTCTACCCACACACTGGACTCTACCCACACACTGGACTCTACCCACACACTGGACTCTACCCACACACTGGACTCTACCCACACACTGGACTCTACCTACACACTGGACTCTACCCAACACACTGGACTCTACCCACACACTGGACTCTACCCACACACTGGACTCTACCCACACACTGGACTCTACCCATACACACTGGACTCTACCCACACACTGGACTCTACCCACACACTGGACTCTACCCACACACTGGACTCTACCCACACACTGGACTCTACCCACACACTGGACTCTACCCACACACTGGACTCTACCCAACACACTGGACTCTACCCACACACTGGACTCTACCCACACACTGGGCTCTACCCATACACTGGACTCTACCCAACACACTGGACTCTACCCACACTGGACTCTACCCCACACACTGGACTCTACCCACACTGGACTCTACCCACACTGGACTCTACCCACACTGGACTCTACCCACACACTGGACTCTACCCACACTGGAGTCTACCCACACACTGGACTCTACCCAACACACTGGACTCTACCCACACTGGACTCTACCCACACACTGGACTCTACCCACACACTGGACTCTACCCACACACTGGGCTCTACCCACACACTGGACTCTACCCACACACTGGACTCTACCTACACACTGGACTCTACCCACACACTGGACTCTACCTACACACTGGACTCTACCCACACACTGGACTCTACCCACACACTGGACTCTACCCACACACTGGACTCTACCCACACACTGGACTCTACCCACACACTGGACTCTACCCACACACTGGACTCTACCCACACACTGGACTCTACCCACACACTGGACTCTACCCACACACTGGACTCTACCCCACACACTGGACTCTACCCACACACTGGACTCTACCCAACACACTGGACTCTACCCAACACACTGGACTCTACCCACACACTGGACTCTACCTACCCACACACTGGACTCTACCCAACACACTGGACTCTACCCACACACTGGACTCTACCCACACACTGGACTCTACCCAACACACTGGACTCTACCCACACACTGGACTCTACCCACACACTGGACTCTACCCACACACTGGACTCTACCCACACACTGGACTCTACCCAACACACTGGACTCTACCCACACACTGGACTCTACCCACACACTGGACTCTACCCACACACTGGACTCTACCCACACACTGGACTCTACCCACACACTGGACTCTACCCACACACTAGACTCTACCCAACACACTGGACTCTACCCCACACACTGGACTCTACCCACACACTGGACTCTACCCACACACTGGACTCTACCCACACACTGGACTCTACCCCACACACTGGACTCTACCCACACACTGGACTCTACCTACACACTGGACTCTACCCACACACTGGACTCTACCTACACACTGGACTCTACCCACACACTGGACTCCACCCACACACTGGACTCTACCCACACACACTGGACTCTACCCACACACTGGACTCTACCCACACACTGGACTCTACCCACACACTGGGCTCTACCCACACACTGGACTCTACCCACACACTGGACTCTACCCACACACTGGACTCTACCCAACACACTGGACTCTACCCACACACTGGACTCTACCCACACACTGGACTCTACCCACACACTGGACTCTACCCAACACACTGGACTCTACCCACACACTGGAATCTACCCACACACTGGACTCTACCCACACACTGGGCTCTACCCACACACTGGACTCTACCCCACACAGGACTCTACCCAACACACTGGACTCTACCCACACACAGGACTCTACCCACACACTGGGCTCTACCCAACACACTGAACTCTACCCACACACTGGACTCTACCCACACTGGACTCTACCCACACTGGACTCTACCTACACTCTGGACTCTACCCACACACTGAACTCTACCCACACACTGGACTCTACCCAACACACTGGACTCTACCCACACACTGGACTCTACCCACACACTGGACTCTACCCAACACACTGGACTCTACCCACACACTGGACTCTACCCACACACTGGACTCTACCCACACACTGGACTCTACCCACACACTGGACTCTACCCAACACACTGGACTCTACCTACACACTGGACTCTACCCACACACTGGACTCTACCCACACACTGGACTCTACCCACACACTGGACTCTACCCACACACTGGACTCTACCCACACACTGGACTCTACCTAACACACTGGACTCTACCCCACACACTGGACTCTACCCACACACTGGACTCTACCCACACACTGGACTCTACCCACACACTGGACTCTACCCACACACTGGACTCTACCTACACACTGGACTCTACCCACACACTGGACTCTACCTACTCACTGGACTCTACCCACACACTGGACTCCACCCACACACTGGACTCTACCCATACACTTACTGGACTCTACCCACACACTGGACTCTACCCATACACTGGACTCTACCCACACACTGGAATCTACCTACACACTGGACTCTACCCACACACTGGGCTCTACCCACACACTGGACTCTACCCACACACAGGAATCTACCCAACACACTGGACTCTACCCACACACAGGACTCTACCCAACACACTGGACTCTACCCAACACACTGGACTCTACCCACACACTGAACTCTACCCACACACAGGACTCTACCCAACACACTGGACTCTACCCACACACTGGGCTCTACCCACACACTGGACTCTACCCAACACACTGGACTCTACCCACACACTGGGCTCTACCCACACACTGGACTCTACCCACACACTGGACTCTACCCACACACTGGACTCTACCCAACACACTGGACTCTACCTACACACTGGACTCTACCCACACACTGGACTCTACCCACACACTGGACTCTACCCACACACTGGACTCTACCCACACACTGGACTCTACCCACACACTAGACTCTACCTAACACACTGGACTCTACCCACACACTGGACTCTACCCACACACTGGACTCTACCCACACACTGGACTCTACCCACACACTGGACTCTACCCCACACACTGGACTCTACCCCACACACTGGACTCTACCTACACACTGGACTCTACCCACACACTGGACTCTACCTACACACTGGACTCTACCCACACACTGGACTCCACCCACACACTGGACTCTACCCATACACACTGGACTCTACCCACACTGGACTCTACCCATACACTGGACTCTACCCACACACTGGGCTCTACCCACACACTGGACTCTACCCACACACTGGACTCTACCCAACACACTGGACTCTACCCAACACACTGGACTCTACCCACACACTGGACTCTACCCACACACTGGGCTCTACCCACACACTGGACTCTACCCAACACACTGGACTCTACCCACACACTGGACTCTACCCCACACACTGGACTCTACCTACACACTGGACTCTACCCACATTGGACTCTACCCACACACTGGGCTCTACCCACACACTGGACTCTACCCACACACTGGACTCTACCCACACACTGGACTCTACCCAACACACTGGACTCTACCTACACACTGGACTCTACCCACACACTGGACTCTACCCACACACTGGACTCTACCCACACACTGGACTCTACCCACACACTGGACTCTACCCACACACTGGACTCTACCCACACACTGGACTCTACCCCACACACTGGACTCTACCCACACACTGGACTCTACCTACACACTGGACTCTACCCACACACTGGACTCTACCTACTCACTGGACTCTACCCACACACTGGACTCCACCCACACACTGGACTCTACCCATACACACTGGACTCTACCCACACACTGGACTCTACCCATACACTGGACTCTACCCACACACTGGGCTCTACCCACACACTGGACTCTACCCACACACTGGACTCTACCCAACACACTGGACTCTACCCACACACTGGACTCTACCCACACACAGGACTCTACCCACACACTGGGCTCTACCCATACACTGGACTCTACCCAACACACTGGACTCTACCCACACACTGGACTCTACCCACACACTGGACTCTACCTACACACTGGACTCTACCCACACTGGACTCTACCCACACACTGGGCTCTACCCACACACTGGACTCTACCCACACACTGGACTCTACCCACACACTGGACTCTACCCAACACACTGGACTCTACCCACACACTGGACTCTACCCACACACTGGACTCTACCTACACACTGGACTCTACCCACATTGGACTCTACCTACACACTGGACTCTACCCACACTGGACTCTACCCACACACTGGACTCTACCCACACACTGGACTCTACCCAACACACTGGACTCTACCTACACACTGGACTCTACCCACACACTGGACTCTACCCACACACTGGACTCTACCCACACACTGGACTCTACCCCACACACTGGACTCTACCCACACACTGGACTCTACCTACACACTGGACTCTACCCACACACTGGACTCTACCTACTCACTGGACTCTACCCACACACTGGACTCCACCCACACACTGGACTCTACCCATACACTTACTGGACTCTACCCACACACTGGACTCTACCCATACACTGGACTCTACCCACACACTGGAATCTACCTACACACTGGACTCTACCCCACACACTGGGCTCTACCCACACACTGGACTCTACCCACACACAGGAATCTACCCAACACACTGGACTCTACCCACACACAGGACTCTACCCAACACACTGGACTCTACCCAACACACTGGACTCTACCCACACACTGAACTCTACCCCACACACAGGACTCTACCCAAC
Source organism: Oncorhynchus keta (assembly GCF_023373465.1). Taxonomy (NCBI): domain Eukaryota; kingdom Metazoa; phylum Chordata; class Actinopteri; order Salmoniformes; family Salmonidae; genus Oncorhynchus; species Oncorhynchus keta. The sequence goes on along the minus strand of NC_068423.1, from coordinate 32,547,201 downwards.
ACACTGGACTCTACCCACACACTGGGCTCTACCCACACACAGGACTCTACCCAACACACTGGACTCTACCCACACACTGGGCTCTACCCACACACTGGACTCTACCCACACACTGGACTCTACCCACACACTGGACTCTACCCAACACACTGGACTCTACCTACACACTGGACTCTACCCACACACTGGACTCTACCCACACACTGGACTCTACCCACACACTGGACTCTACCCACACACTGGACTCTACCCACACACTAGACTCTACCTAACACACTGGACTCTACCCCACACACTGGACTCTACCCACACACTGGACTCTACCCAACACACTGGACTCTACCTACACACTGGACTCTACCCACACACTGGACTCTACCCACACACTGGACTCTACCCACACACTGGACTCTACCCACACACTGGACTCTACCCACACACTAGACTCTACCTAACACACTGGACTCTACCCCACACACTGGACTCTACCCACACACTGGACTCTACCCACACACTGGACTCTACCCACACACTGGACTCTACCCCACACACTGGACTCTACCCACACACTGGACTCTACCTACACACTGGACTCTACCCACACACTGGACTCTACCTACTCACTGGACTCTACCCACACACTGGACTCCACCCACACACTGGACTCTACCCATACACTTACTGGACTCTACCCACACACTGGACTCTACCCATACACTGGACTCTACCCACACACTGGGCTCTACCCACACACTGGACTCTACCCACACACTGGACTCTACCCAACACACTGGACTCTACCCAACACACTGGACTCTACCCACACACTGGACTCTACCCACACACTGGGCTCTACCCATACACTGGACTCTACCCAACACACTGGACTCTACCCACACACTGGACTCTACCCCACACACTGGACTCTACCTACACACTGGACTCTACCCACATTGGACTCTACCTACACACTGGACTCTACCCATACACTGGACTCTACCCACACACTGGACTCTACCCACACTCTGGACTCTACCCACACACTGGACTCTACCCACACACAGGACTCTACCCAACACACTGGACTCTATCCAACACACTCACTGGACTGTACCCATAGGGGGGAGTGAGGCCTAAGAGGGTTTTATAAATAAGCATCAGGTATACAGAGATGACCAGTTTACAGAGGAGTATAGAGTGCAGTGATGTGTCCTATAAGGAGCATTGGTGGTAAATCTGATGGCCGAATGGTAAAGAACATCTAGCCGCTTGAGAGCACCCTCACCTGCCAATCTATAATTTAAAGCTCTGTAATCTAGCATGGGTCGTTTATCCCTGCAGCTGGTCACTGTGTCTGAGTTCCTAAAGGAGCTCCTTAAACTTGCCCCTGTCATCACCAAGCCTATCTCTGACCTGTTTTAACCTGTCTCTCCTCTCTGGGGAGGTTCCCAGAGAGGCTTGGAAGGCAGCCGCAGTTTGTCCTTTATGTAAAGGAGGGGAGATCAAGCTGATCCTAACTGTTATAGGCCAATCTTACCTACAATAATAAAACAAATAAGAACTTTATTGTCAAGTGTTACAGTCTTACCTTATGTCACTCATTATGAAAATATATGTGTTAGTTATTTTGAAGTTGCAAAAGAAGTCGAGCTCCTCCATGTCCCTTGTGTATTTAATTATAGGCTATTGGCCATATTAAGATTAATATCTAAGAGCCCTCCAAACCTGATGATTCTATATTTAGACTATCTCAAATAACTGTTGTAGTTTTTTTGGTTCTTCATCAAATATTTGTCAGCCATTAAAATAATGTAAAAATTATTTTAAAAATAATTCTTATATATTAAAATACCTTTTAAAAATAGTTTGGTTTTCTGAGAGGTGTTCAAAATGCCTGCAAATATTATTAGTTTTTCTGAGATCTGCATTTGAATATCTAAGAAAATAGTCTTTATAAACTACCTAGATTAATTTAAAAGTTAACCAGTTAACCCACTGTTCCTAGGCCGTCATTGAAAATAAGAATTTGTTCTTAACTGACTTGCCTAGTAAAATAAAGGTACAATTTAAAAAAAATACATTTTTAAAATTCAAATAAACTACAAAATACAACTATTTTCTGCCCAGGTCTGACACGCACATTACCAGGACCAACTCCTACCTGTACATACTGTAGGTATGACGTGTTCATACAATCATCTTCGCTCTTGATTGTTATTCCGATCAGGCTCGAAGGACCAATTTCAGTTGCGTTTGATACTGATTGATTTGAATAGGAAGGACAGACAGTCCTTGGTGATAAGGACATAACATTCTTACAAACCAAAAGCACAACATTCCTTTACATCGGGGATCTCAGAGGTTGAAAATCCCATGGACATTTTCTATGTCATTATAATTCACTCATGTGTGAAGTTTACAGCCTTTCGTGGCCCTTTCCCATTTGGTTTGAGGAATCAAAACACCAAGATGAAAGAGGTTTAGCTGTAACTATCAAAAACAAGGCAGGACAGAGCTTCCACCCGGCTGTATTCATGTCCTGTCTGGCAATTGAGCTGATTGGAGAGAGGGGGGGTGGAGAGAGATACACACGAATGAAGAGAGAGAGAAAAGAGAGAGAGAGAGAGAGAGAGGAAGAGAGAGAGAGAGAGAGAGAGAGAGAGAGAGAGAGAGAGAGGAAGAGAGAGAGAAGAGAGATAGAGAGAAGAGAGAGAAGAGAGAGAAGAGAGAGAGAAGAGAGAGAGAGAGAGAGAGAGAGAGAGAGAGAGAGAGAGAGAGAGAGAGAGAGAGAGAGAGAGAGAGAGAGAGAGGAAGAGGTAGAGAGAGGAAGAGATAGAGAAGAGAGAGAGAAGAGCGAGAGAGAGGGGGGGAGAGAGAGAGAAGGCGAGTGAGAGAGAGGGCGAGAGAGAGAGAGGGAGAGAGAGAGAGAGAGAGAGAGAGAGAGAGAGAGAGAGAGAGAGAGAGAGACCTCTGCCAGAGTCTAACCACCGACACAAAAAGAGTAAAGTGCTCCCTTTTAGTGGCTGCAGAGTTACCTTTGAGCCAAATTGGACACAAATCATCTGGACCGCCGTCCAAAGGGGTAGGTGAGGGCAGCGATGGTGTGGGGAATGGCAGAGAGGATATATTATATATTATATATATATAATTAAAGCTGCTGGCTGGCAGTTGAATCAAACAACCCAGAGTATGGCTGCTCTGTCGTGGCTCAGTGTTCAGGAGGCTGGCCTCTCTATCTAATCTGGCTTTGTTGCTGTCCTGAATTCAAGGCTCTTTCATCCCCCTACACCCTTCACTGCTATCATCCCTTCCTCTCCATCCTCTACTCCGCCTCTCCCTGAGCCTATTACTACAGACTTGGGGACAGAGAAGAAACAACTTCAACATTTTATAAACCAATCTTACAATCTATTGCACTCTGTTTCTGTTAGCCAGTTTACCTCAGTGTTTGTGTTAGCCAGTTTACCTCAGTGTTTCTGTTAGTCAGTTTACCTCAGTGTTTCTGTTAGTCAGTTTACCTCAGTGTTTCTGTTAGCCAGTTTACCTCAGTATTTCTGTTAGTCAGTTTACCTCAGTGTTTCTGTTAGCCAGTTTACCTCAGTATTTCTGTTAGTCAGTTTACCTCAGTGTTTCTGTTAGTCAGTTTACCTCAGTGTTTCTGTTAGTCAGTTTACCTCAGTGTTTCTGTTAGCCAGTTTACCTCAGTGTTTCTGTTAGCCAGTTTACCTCAGTGTTTCTGTTAGTCAGTTTACCTCAGTGTTTCTGTTAGTCAGTTTACCTCAGTGTTTCTGTTAGCCAGTTTACCTCAGTGTTTCTGTTAGTCAGTTTACCTCAGTGTTTCTGTTAGTCAGTTTACCTCAGTGTTTCTGTTAGCCAGTTTACCTCAGTGTTTCTGTTAGCCAGTTTACCTCAGTGTTTCTGTTAGCCAGTTTACCTCAGTGTTTCTGTTAGCCAGTTTACCTCGGTGTTTGTGTTAGTCAGTTTACCTCAGTGTTTCTGTTAGTCAGTTTACCTCAGTGTTTCTGTTAGCCAGTTTACCTCAGTGTTTCTGTTAGCCAGTTTACCTCAGTGTTTCTGTTAGCCAGTTTACCTCAGTGTTTGGGTGAATTTACATACCTTTATTTTATTCCCTAGATGCTGCATCATTTAAAGCCTCCTAAAGCTTGTCCAAAAAAGTAAAAGTGTCTATTCTATTCTACTGTTTATATGTACAACAATGACATACATTACATTAACATTTACATTTAAGTCATTTAGCAGACGCTCTTATCCAGAGCGACTTACAAATTGGTGCATTCACCTTATGACATCCAGTGGAACAGTCACTTTACAATAGTGCATCTAAATCTTAAAAGGGGGGCGAGAAGGATTACTTATCCTATCCTAGGTATTCCTTAAAGAGGTGGGGTTTCAGGTGTCTCCGGAAGGTGGTGATTGACTCCGCTGTCCTGGCGTCGTGAGGGAGTTTGTTCCACCATTGGGGGCCAGAGCAGCGAACAGTTTTGACTGGGCTGAGCGGGAACTGTACTTCCTCAGTGGTAGGGAGGCGAGCAGGCCAGAGGTGGATGAACGCAGTGCCCTTGTTTGGGTGTAGGGCCTGATCAGAGCCTGGAGGTACTGAGGTGCCGTTCCCCTCACAGCTCCGTAGGCAAGCACCATGGTCTTGTAGCGGATGCGAGCTTCAACTGGAAGCCAGTGGAGAGAGCGGAGGAGCGGGGTGACGTGAGAGAACTTGGGAAGGTTGAACACCAGACGGGCTGCGGCGTTCTGGATGAGTTGTAGGGGTTTAATGGCACAGGCAGGGAGCCCAGCCAACAGCGAGTTGCAGTAATCCAGACGGGAGATGACAAGTGCCTGGATTAGGACCTGCGCCGCTTCCTGTGTGAGGCAGGGTCGTACTCTGCGGATGTTGTAGAGCATGAACCTACAGGAACGGGCCACCGCCTTGATGTTAGTTGAGAACGACAGGGTGTTGTCCAGGATCACGCCAAGGTTCTTAGCGCTCTGGGAGGAGGACACAATGGAGTTGTCAACCGTGATGGCGAGATCATGGAATGGGCAGTCCTTCCCCGGGAGGAAGAGCAGCTCCGTCTTGCCGAGGTTCAGCTTGAGGTGGTGATCCGTCATCCACACTGATATGTCTGCCAGACATGCAGAGATGCGATTCGCCACCTGGTCATCAGAAGGGGGAAAGGAGAAGATTAATTGTGTGTCGTCTGCATAGCAATGATAGGAGAGACCATGTGAGGTTATGACAGAGCCAAGTGACTTGGTGTATAGCGAGAATAGGAGAAGGCCTAGAACAGAGCCCTGGGGACACCAGTGGTGAGAGCGCGTGGTGAGGAGACAGATTCTCGCCACGCCACCTGGTAGGAGCGACCTGTCAGGTAGGACGCAATCCAAGCGTGGGCCGCGCCGGAGATGCCCAACTCGGAGAGGGTGGAGAGGAGGATCTGATGGTTCACAGTATCGAAGGCAGCCGATAGGTCTAGAAGGATGAGAGCAGAGAGAGAGAGTTAGCTTTAGCAGTGCGGAGCGCCTCCGTGATACAGAGAAGAGCAGTCTCAGTTGAATGACTAGTCTTGAAACCTGACTGATTTGGATCAAGAAGGTCATTCTGAGAGAGATAGCGGGAGAGCTGGCCAAGGACGGCACGTTCAAGAGTTTTGGAGAGAAAAGAAAGAAGGGATACTGGTCTGTAGTTGTTGACATCGGAGGGATCGAGTGTAGGTTTTTTCAGAAGGGGTGCAACTCTCGCTCTCTTGAAGACGGAAGGGACGTAGCCAGCGGTCAGGGATGAGTTGATGAGCGAGGTGAGGTAAGGGAGAAGGTCTCCGGAAATGGTCTGGAGAAGAGAGGAGGGGATAGGGTCAAGCGGGCAGGTTGTTGGGCGGCCGGCCGTCACAAGACGCAAGATTTCATCTGGAGAGAGAGGGGAGAAAGAGGTCAGAGCACAGGGTAGGGCAGTGTGAGCAGAACTAGCGGTGTCGTTTGACTTAGCAAACGAGGATCGGATGTCGTCGACCTTCTTTTCAAAATGGTTGACGAAGTCATCTGCAGAGAGGGAGGAGGGGGGAGGGGGAGGAGGATTCAGGAGGGAGGAGAAGGTGGCAAAGAGCTTCCTAGGGTTAGAGGCAGATGCTTGGAATTTAGAGTGGTAGAAAGTGGCTTTAGCAGCAGAGACAGAAGAGGAAAATGTAGAGAGGAGGGAGCGAAAGGATACCAGGTCCTCAGGGAGGCGAGTTTTCCTCCATTTCCGCTCAGCTGCCCGGAGCCCTGTTCTGTGAGCTCGCAATGAGTCGTCGAGCCACGGAGCGGGAGGGGAGGACCGAGCCGGCCTGGAGGATAGGGGGCATAGAGAGTCAAAGGATGCAGAAAGGGAGGAGAGGAGGGTTGAGGAGGCAGAATCAGGAGATAGGTTGGAGAAGGTTTGAGCAGAGGGAAGAGATGAAAGGATGGAAGAGGAGAGAGTAGCGGGGGAGAGAGAGCGAAGGTTGGGACGGCGCGATACCATCCGAGTAGGGGCAGTGTGGGAAGTGTTGGATGAGAGCGAGAAGGAAAAGGATACAAGGTAGTGGTCGGAGACATGGAGGGGAGTTGCAATGAGGTTAGTGGAAGAACAGCATCTAGTAAAGATGAGGTCAGCGTATTGCCTGCCTTGTGAGTAGGGGGAAGGTGAGAGGGTGAGGTCAAAAGAGGAGAGGAGTGGAAAGAAGGAGGCAGAGAGGAATGAGTCAAAGGTAGACGTGGGGAGGTTAAAGTCGCACAGAACTGTGAGAGGTGAGCCGTCCTCAGGAAAGGAGCTTATCAAGGCATCAAGCTCATTGATGAACTTTCCGAGGGAACCTGGAGGGCGATAAATGATAAGGATGTTAAGCTTGAAAGGGCTGGTAACTGTGACAGCATGGAATTCAAAGGAAGCGATAGACAGATGGGTAAGGGGAGAAAGAGAGAATGGCCACTTGGGAGAGATGAGGATCCCGGTGCCACCACCCCGCTGACCAGAAGCTCTCGGGGTGTGCGAGAACACGTGGGCGGACGAAGAGAGAGCAGTAGGAGTGGCAGTGTTATCTGTCGTGATCCATGTTTCCGTCAGTGCCAAGAAGTCGAGGGACTGGAGGGAGGCATAGGCTGAGATGAACTCTGCCTTGTTGGCCACAGATTGGCAGTTCCAGAGGCTACCGGAGACCTGGAACTCCACGTGGGTCGTGCGCGCTGGGACCACCAGATTAGGGTGGCCGCGGCCACGCGGTGTGGAGCGTTTGTATGGTCTGTGCAGAGAGGAGAGAACAGGGATAGACAGACACATAGTTGACAGGCTACAGAAGAGGCTACGCTAATGCAAAGGAGATTGGAATGACAAGTGGACTACACGTCTCGAATGTTCAGAAAGTTAAGCTTACGTAGCAAGAATCTTATTGACTAAAATGATTAAAATGATACAGTACTGCTGAAGTAGGCTAGCTGACAGTGGCTGCGTTGTTTACATTTACATTTAAGTCATTTAGCAGACGCTCTTATCCAGAGCGACTTACAAATTGGTGCATACACCTTATGACATCCAGTGGAACAGCCACTTTACAATAGTGCATCTAAATCTTTTTAGGGGGGGGGGGGGGTGAGAAGGATTACTTACCCTATCCTAGGTATTCCTTGAAGAGGTGGGGTTTCAGGTGTCTCCGGAAGGTGGTGATTGACTCTGTTGACTTTGTAGGCTAGCTGGCAGTGGCTGCGTTGTTGACACTACACTAATCAAGTCGTTCCGTTGTGTGTAATAGTTTCTACAGTGCTGCTATTCGGGGGCTAGCTGGCTAGCTATCAGTGTTGATTACGTTACGTTGCGTTAATAGAACGACAATAGCTGGCTAGCTAACCTAGAAAATCGCTCTAGACTACACAATTATCTTTGATACAAAGACGGCCTCTTTTTTTTCCTCAGAAAACTAAACTATTCTAATTCTCTCCAAAGCGTAGTTGTGAACATGGTAGCATACCACAGCTTGAATGTAAAAATACAGTGGGGAGAACAAGTATTTGATACACTGCCGACTTTGCAGGTTTTCCTACTTACAAAGCATGTAGAGGTCTGTATTTTTTTTATCATAGGTTCACTTCAACTGTGAGAGACGGAATCTAAAACAAAAATCCAGAAAATCACATTGTATGATTTTTAATTAATTTGCATTTTATTGCATGACATAAGTATTTGATCACCTACCAAACAGTACGAATTCCAGCTCTGGTGAGGAGCTGAGGGGAGGAGCTGTGGGGCGGTGTGGTGAGGAGCTGAGTGGAGGAGCTGAGGGGCGGTGTGGTGAGGAGCTGAGGGGAGGTGTGGTGAGGAGCTGAGTGGAGGTGTGGTGAGGAGCTGAGGGGAGGAGCTGAGGGGCGGTGTGGTGAGGAGCTGAGGGGCGGTGTGGTGAGGAGCTGAGGGGAGGAGCTGAGGGGCGGTGTGGTGAGGAGCTGAGGGGAGGAGCTGAGGGGCGGTGTGGTGAGGAGCTGAGGGGAGGAGCTGAGGGGAGGAGCTGAGGGGAGGAGCTGAGGGGAGGAGCTGAGGGGCGGTGTGGTGAGGAGCTGAGGGGAGGAGCTGAGGGGAGGAGCTGAGGGGCGGTGTGGTGAGGAGCTGAAGAGCGGTGTGGTGAGGAGCTGAGGGGAGGAGCTGAAGAGCGGTGTGGTGAGGAGCTGAGGGGAGGAGCTGAGGGGAGGTGTGGTGAGGAGCTGAGTGGAGGAGCTGAGGGGCGGTGTGGTGAGGAGCTGAAGAGCGGTGTGGTGAGGAGCTGAGGGGAGGAGCTGAGGGGCGGTGTGGTGAGGAGCTGAAGAGCGGTGTGGTGAGGAGCTGAAGAGCGGTGTGGTGAGGAGCTGAGGGGAGGAGCTGAGGGGAGGAGCTGAGGGGCGGTGTGGTGAGGAGCTGAAGAGCGGTGTGGTGAGGAGCTGAGGGGAGGAGCTGAGGGGAGGAGCTGAGGGGCGGTGTGGTGAGGAGCTGAAGAGCGGTGTGGTGAGGAGCTGAGGGGAGGAGCTGAGTGGAGGTGTGGTGAGGAGCTGAGGGGAGGAGCTGAAGAGCGGTGTGGTGAGGAGCTGAGGGGAGGAGCTGAGGGGAGGTGTGGTGAGGAGCTGAGTGGAGGAGCTGAGGGGCGGTGTGGTGAGGAGCTGAGGGGAGGAGCTGAGGGGCGGTGTGATGAGGAGCTGAGGGGAGGAGCTGAAGAGCGGTGTGGTGAGGAGCTGAGGGGAGGAGCTGAAGAGCGGTGTGGTGAGGAGCTGAGGGGAGGAGCTGAGGGGAGGTGTGGTGAGGAGCTGAGTGGAGGAGCTGAGGGGAGGTGTGGTGAGGAGCTGAGGGGAGGAGCTGAGGGGAGGTGTGGTGAGGAGCTGAGGGGAGGAGCTGAGGGGCGGTGTGGTGAGGAGCTGAGGGGAGGAGCTGAGGGGCAGTTTGAGCCCCACACTCTTCAACATATATATCAATAAGCACTAGAACAGTCTGCAGCACCCGGCCTCATCCTACTGGAGAAATTAAATGTCTACTGTTTGCTGATGATGTGGTGTTTCTGTCCCCAACTAAGGAGGGCCTATAGCAGCACCTAGATCTTCTGCACAGATTATGTCAGACCTGGGCCCTGACAGCGAATCTTAGTAAGACAAAAATAATGGTGTTCCAAAAAAAGGTGGTCCAGTAGCCAAAACAATAAATACAAATTCCATCTAAGACACTGTTGCCCTAGAGCACACAAAGAATTACACCTACCTCGGTCTAAACATCAAAAACACAGGAAACTTCAACAAGGCTGTGAACGATCTAAGAGATAAGACAAGAATGGCATCATTAAGTCATCAAAAGGAACATAAAAATCGACATCCCAATTAGAATAAAAATACTTCAATCGGTTGTGGAACCCATTGCCCTCTATGGTTGTGAGGTCTGGGGTCCACTGACCAACCAATAATTCACAAAAAGAGAGAGAGCCCACACAATTAGACCAAATCACGAGAAATTAGACCAAATCACGAGAAAACTAAAGTAAAAAGTATTACTTGACACGTTGGAAAGAATTAACAAAAAAACAGAGAATGTTATTTAGCCCGAAACAGACAGTACAGAGTGGCAGAATACCTGACCACTGTGACTGGCCCTAAACAGAGAGTACTCAGTGGCAGAATACCTGACCACTGTGACTGGCCCTAAACAGACAGTACAGAGTGGCAGAATACCTGACCACTGTGACTGGCCCTAAACAGAGAGTACTCAGTGGCAGAATACCTGACCACTGTGACTGGCCCTAAACAGACAGTACAGAGTGGCAGAATACCTGACCACTGTGACTGCCCCAAAATTAAGGAAAGCTTTGACTATGTACAGACTCAGCATAGCATAGCCTTGCTATTGAGAAAGGCCGCCGTAGGCAGACAAGGCTCTCAAGACTCTCAAGAGAAGACAGGCTATGTGCTCACTGCCCACAAAATGAGGTGGAAACTGAGCTGCATTTCCTAACCTCTCGCCAAATGTATGTCCATATTAGAGACACATATTTCCCTCAGATTACACAGACCCACAAAGAATTCCCCCCAAAATTACATTTTGATAAGCTCCCATATCTACTGGGGGAAATACCACAGTGTGACATCACAGCAGCAAGATGTGTTTCCCCTGAGCCTGCCTGCCGCCCGGTAACTTTGTCCCCGTCTGGATTACCGACCTCTGCCTTACCCTGACCCTGAGCCTCCCTGCCGCCCGGTACCGTTGCCCCACCTCTGGTTACTGACCCCTGCCTTACCCTGAGCCTCCCTGCCACCCGGTACCGTTGCCCCACCTCTGGTTACTGACCCCTGCCTTACCCTGAGCCTCCCTGCCGCCCGGTACCGTTGCCCCACCTCTGGTTACTGACCCCTGCCTTACCCTGACCCTGCCTGCCTCCCGGTACCGTTGCCCCACCTCTGGTTACCGACCCCTGCCTTACCCTGACCCTGAGCCTCCCTGCCGCCCGGTACCGTTGCCCCACCTCTGGTTATCGACCCCTGCCTGCCTTAACCTGTCTACTGTCTGCCGCCCGGTACCGTTGCCCCACCTCTGGTTACTGACTCCTGACTCCTGCCTGCCTTAACCTGTCTACTGCCTGCCGCCCGGTACCGTTGCCCCACCTCTGGTTACTGACTCCTGACTCCTGCCTGCCTTAGCCTCTCTACTGTCTGCCGCCCGGTACCGTTGCCCCACCTCTGGTTACTGACCCCTGCCTGCCTTGACCTGTCTACTGTCTGCCGCCCGGTACCGTTGCCCCACCTCTGGTTACTGACCCCTGCCTGCCTTGACCTGTCTACTGTTTGCCGCCCGGTACCGTTGCCCCACCTCTGGTTACTGACTCCTGCCTGCCGACCGGTACCGTTGCCCCACCTCTGGTTACTGACCCCTGCCTGCCTTGACCTGTCTACTGCCTGCCGCCCGGTACCGTTGCCCCACCTCTGGTTACTGACCCCTGCCTGCCTTGAACTGTCTACTGCCTGCCGCCCGGTACCGTTGCCCCACCTCTGGTTACTGACCCCTGCCTGCCTTGACCTGTCTACTGTCTGCCGCCCGGTACCGTTGCCCCACCTCTGGTTACTGACCCCTGCCTGCCTTGACCTGTCTACTGTCTGCCGCCCGGTACCGTTGCCCCACCTCTGGTTACTGACCCCTGCCTGCCGACCGGTACCGTTGCCCCACCTCTGGTTAATGACCCCTGCCTGCCTTGACCTGTCTATTGCCTGCCGCCCGGTACCGTTGCCCCACCTCTGGTTACTGACTCCTGCCTGCCTTGACCTGTCTACTGTCTGCCGCCCGGTACCGTTGCCCCACCTCTGGTTACTGACTCCTGCCTGCCTTGACCTGTCTATTGCCTGCCGCCCGGTACCGTTGCCCCACCTCTGGTTACTGACCCCTGCCTGCCTTGACCTGTCTACTGCCTGCCACCCGGTAACTTTGTCCCCGTCTGGATTACCGACCTCTGCCTTACCCTGACCCTGAGCCTCCCTGCCGCCCGGTACCGTTGCCCCACCTCTGGTTACTGACCCCTGCCTTACCCTGAGCCTCCCTGCCGCCCGGTACCGTTGCCCCACCTCTGGTTACTGACCCCTGCCTTACCCTGAGCCTGCCTGCCGCCCGGTACCGTTGCCCCACCTCTGGTTACTGACTCCTGACTCCTGCCTGCCTTAACCTGTCTACTGCCTGCCGCCCGGTACCGTTGCCCCACCTCTGGTTACTGACCCCTGCCTGCCTTGACCTGTCTACTATTTGCCGCCCGGTACCGTTGCCCCACCTCTGGTTACTGACTCCTGCCTGCCGACCGGTACCGTTGCCCCACCTCTGGTTACTGACCCCTGCCTGCCTTGACCTGTCTACTGCCTGCCGCCCGGTACCGTTGCCCCACCTCTGGTTACTGACCCCTGCCTGCCTTGAACTGTCTACTGCCTGCCGCCCGGTACCGTTGCCCCACCTCTGGTTACTGACCCCTGCCTGCCTTGACCTGTCTACTGTCTGCCGCCCGGTACCGTTGCCCCACCTCTGGTTACTGACCCCTGCCTGCCTTGACCTGTCTACTGTCTGCCGCCCGGTACCGTTGCCCCACCTCTGGTTACTGACCCCTGCCTGCCGACCGGTACCGTTGCCCCACCTCTGGTTAATGACCCCTGCCTGCCTTGACCTGTCTATTGCCTGCCGCCCGGTACCGTTGCCCCACCTCTGGTTACTGACTCCTGCCTGCCTTGACCTGTCTACTGTCTGCCGCCCGGTACCGTTGCCCCACCTCTGGTTACTGACTCCTGCCTGCCTTGACCTGTCTATTGCCTGCCGCCCGGTACCGTTGCCCCACCTCTGGTTACTGACCCCTGCCTGCCTTGACCTGTCTACTGCCTGCCACCCGGTAACTTTGTCCCCGTCTGGATTACCGACCTCTGCCTTACCCTGACCCTGAGCCTCCCTGCCGCCCGGTACCGTTGCCCCACCTCTGGTTACTGACCCCTGCCTTACCCTGACCCTGCCGCCCAGTACCGTTGTCCCCCCTCTGGTTACTGACCCCTGCCTTACCCTGAGCCTGCCTGCCGCCCGGTACCGTTGCCCCACCTCTGGTTACTGACTCCTGACTCCTGCCTGCCTTAGCCTGTCTACTGTCTGCCGCCCGGTACCGTTGCCCCACCTCTGGTTACTGACTCCTGCCTGCCTTAACCTGTCTACTGCCTGCCGCCCGGTACCGTTGCCCCCGTCTGGATTACCGACCTCTGCCTTACCCTGACCCTGAGCCTCCCTGCCGCCCAGTACTGTTGCCCCACCTCTGGTTACTGATCCCTGCCTTACCCTGAGCCTCCCTGCCACCCGGTACCATTGCCCCACCTCTGGTTACTGACCCCTGCCTTACCCTGAGCCTCCCTGCCGCCCGGTACCGTTGCCCCACCTCTGGTTACTGACCCCTGCCTTACCCTGACCCTGCCTGCCTCCCAGTACCGTTGCCCCACCTCTGGTTACCGACCCCTGCCTTACCCTGACCCTGAGCCTGCCTGCCGCCCGGTACCGTTGCCCGCCTCTGGTTATCGACCCCTGCCTGCCTTGACCTGTCTATTGCCTGCCGCCCGGTACCGTTGCCCCACCTCTGGTTACTGACTCCTGACTCCTGCCTGCCTTAACCTTTCTACTGTCTGCCGCCCGGTACCGTTGCCCCACCTCTGGTTACTGACTCCTGACTCCTGCCTGCCTTAACCTGTCTACTGCCTGCCGCCCGGTACCGTTGCCCCACCTCTGGTTACTGACCCCTGCCTGCCTTGACCTGTCTACTGTCTGCCGCCCGGTACCGTTGCCCCACCTCTGGTTACTGACCCCTGCCTGCCTTGACCTGTCTACTGTTTGCCGCCCGGTACCGTTGCCCCACCTCTGGTTACTGACTCCTGCCTGCCGACCGGTACCGTTGCCCCACCTCTGGTTACTGACCCCTGCCTGCCTTGACCTGTCTACTGCCTGCCGCCCGGTACCGTTGCCCCACCTCTGGTTACTGACCCCTGCCTGCCGACCGGTACCGTTGCCCCACCTCTGGTTAATGACCCCTGCCTGCCTTGACCTGTCTACTGTCTGCCGCCCGGTACCGTTGCTCCACCTCTGGTTACTGACCCCTGCCTGCCGACCGGTACCGTTGCCCCACCTCTGGTTACTGACCCCTGCCTGCCTTGACCTGTCTACTGTCTGCCGCCCGGTACCGTTGCCCCACCTCTGGTTACTGACCCCTGCCTGCCTTGACCTGTCTACTGTCTGCCGCCCGGTACCGTTGCCCCACCTCTGGTTACTGACTCCTGCCTGCCTTAACCTGTCTACTGCCTGCCGCCCGGTACCGTTGCCCCACCTCTGGTTACTGACTCCTGCCTGCCTTAACCTGTCTACTGTCTGCCGCCCGGTACCGTTGCCCCACCTCTGGTTACTGACTCCTGCCTGCCTTAACCTGTCTACTGCCTGCCGCCCGGTACCGTTGCCCCACCTCTGGTTACTGACCCCTGCCTGCCTTGACCTGTCTACTGTCTGCCGCCCGGTACCGTTGCCCCACCTCTGGTTACTGACCCCTGCCTGCCTTGACCTGTCTACTGTCTGCCGCCCGGTACCGTTGCCCCACCTCTGGTTACTGACCCCTGCCTGCCTTGACCTGTCTACTGTCTGCCGCCCGGTACCGTTGCCCCACCTCTGGTTACTGACCCCTGCCTGCCTTGACCTGTCTACTGTCTGCCGCCCGGTACCGTTGCCCCACCTCTGGTTACTGACCCCTGCCTGCCTTGACCTGTCTACTGTCTGCCGCCCGGTACCGTTGCCCCACCTCTGGTTACTGACCCCTGCCTGCCTTGACCTGTCTACTGTCTGCCGCCCGGTACCGTTGCCCCACCTCTGGTTACTGACTCCTGCCTGCCTTGACCTGTCTACTGTCTGCCGCCCGGTACCGTTGCCCCACCTCTGGTTACTGACCCCTGCCTGCCTTGACCTGTCTACTGTCTGCCGCCCGGTACCGTTGCCCCACCTCTGGTTTACTGACCCCTGCCTGCCTTGACCTGTCTACTGTCTGCCGCCCGGTACCGTTGCCCCACCTCTGGTTTACTGACCCCTGCCTGCCTTGACCTGTCTACTGTCTGCCGCCCGGTACCGTTGCCCCACCTCTGGTTACTGACTCCTGCCTGCCGCCCGGTACCGTTGCCCCACCTCTGGTTACTGACCCCTGCCAGCCTTGACCTGTCTACTGTCTGCCGCCCGGTACCGTTGCCCCACCTCTGGTTTACTGACCCCTGCCTGCCTTGACCTGTCTACTGTCTGCCGCCCGGTACCGTTGCCCCACCTCTGGTTTACTGACCCCTGCCTGCCTTGACCTGTCTACTGTCTGCCGCCCGGTACCGTTGCCCCACCTCTGGTTACTGACTCCTGCCTGCCGCCCGGTACCGTTGCCCCACCTCTGGTTACTGACCCCTGCCAGCCTTGACCTGTCTACTGTCTGCCGCCCGGTACCGTTGCCCCACCTCTGGTTACTGACCCCTGCCTGCCTTGACCTGTCTACTGTCTGCCGCCCGGTACCGTTGCCCCACCTCTGGTTCACTGACCCCTGCCTGCCTTGACCTGTCTACTGTCTGCCGCCCGGTACCGTTGCCCCACCTCTGGTTACTGACTCCTGACTGCCGCCCGGTACCGTTGCCCCACCTCTGGTTTACTGACCCCTGCCTGCCTTGACCTGTCTACTGTCTGCCGCCCGGTACCGTTGCCCCACCTCTGGTTCACTGACCCCTGCCTGCCGACCGGTACCGTTGCCCAACCTCTGGTTACTGACCCCTGCCTGCCTTGACCTGTCTACTGTCTGCCGCCCGGTACCGTTGCCCCACCTCTGGTTACTGACCCCTGCCTGCCTTGACCTGTCTATTGCCTGCCGCCCGGTACCGTTGCCCCACCTCTGGTTACTGACCCCTGCCTGCCTTGACCTGTCTACTGTCTGCCGCCCGGTACCGTTGCCCCACCTCTGGTTACTGACCCCTGCCTGCCTTGACCTGTCTACTGTCTGCCGCCCGGTACCGTTGCCCCACCTCTGGTTACTGACCCCTGCCTGCCTTGACCTGTCTACTGTCTGCCGCCCGGTACCGTTGCCCCACCTCTGGTTACTGACCCCTGCCTGCCTTGACCTGTCTACTGTCTGCCGCCCGGTACCGTTGCCCCACCTCTGGTTTACTGACCCCTGCCTGCCTTGACCTGTCTACTGTCTGCCGCCCGGTACCGTTGCCCCACCTCTGGTTTACTGACCCCTGCCTGCCTTGACCTGTCTACTGTCTGCCGCCCGGTACCGTTGCCCCACCTCTGGTTACTGACTCCTGCCTGCCGCCCGGTACCGTTGCCCCACCTCTGGTTACTGACCCCTGCCAGCCTTGACCTGTCTACTGTCTGCCGCCCGGTACCGTTGCCCCACCTCTGGTTTACTGACCCCTGCCTGCCTTGACCTGTCTACTGTCTGCCGCCCGGTACCGTTGCCCCACCTCTGGTTTACTGACCCCTGCCTGCCTTGACCTGTCTACTGTCTGCCGCCCGGTACCGTTGCCCCACCTCTGGTTACTGACTCCTGCCTGCCGCCCGGTACCGTTGCCCCACCTCTGGTTACTGACCCCTGCCAGCCTTGACCTGTCTACTGTCTGCCGCCCGGTACCGTTGCCCCACCTCTGGTTACTGACCCCTGCCTGCCTTGACCTGTCTACTGTCTGCCACCCGGTACCGTTGCCCCACCTCTGGTTACTGACTCCTGCCTGCCACCCGGTACCGTTGCCCCACCTCTGGTTACTGACCCCTGCCAGCCTTGACCTGTCTACTGTCTGCCGCCCGGTACCGTTGCCCCACCTCTGGTTTACTGACCCCTGCCTGCCTTGACCTGTCTACTGTCTGCCGCCCGGTACCGTTGCCCCACCTCTGGTTTACTGACCCCTGCCTGCCTTGACCTGTCTACTGTCTGCCGCCCGGTACCGTTGCCCCACCTCTGGTTACTGACTCCTGCCTGCCGCCCGGTACCGTTGCCCCACCTCTGGTTACTGACCCCTGCCAGCCTTGACCTGTCTACTGTCTGCCGCCCGGTACCGTTGCCCCACCTCTGGTTACTGACCCCTGCCTGCCTTGACCTGTCTACTGTCTGCCGCCCGGTACCGTTGCCCCACCTCTGGTTCACTGACCCCTGCCTGCCTTGACCTGTCTACTGTCTGCCGCCCGGTACCGTTGCCCCACCTCTGGTTACTGACTCCTGACTGCCGCCCGGTACCGTTGCCCCACCTCTGGTTTACTGACCCCTGCCTGCCTTGACCTGTCTACTGTCTGCCGCCCGGTACCGTTGCCCCACCTCTGGTTCACTGACCCCTGCCTGCCGACCGGTACCGTTGCCCCACCTCTGGTTACTGACCCCTGCCTGCCTTGACCTGTCTACTGTCTGCCGCCCGGTACCGTTGCCCCACCTCTGGTTACTGACCCCTGCCTGCCTTGACCTGTCTATTGCCTGCCGCCCGGTACCGTTGCCCCACCTCTGGTTACTGACCCCTGCCTGCCTTGACCTGTCTATTGTCTGCCGCCCGGTACCGTTGCCCCACCTCTGGTTACTGACCCCTGCCTGCCTTGACCTGTCTACTGTCTGCCGCCCGGTACCGTTGCCCCACCTCTGGTTACTGACACCTGCCTGCCTTGACCTGTCTACTGTCTGCCGCCCGGTACCGTTGCCCCACCTCTGGTTACTGACCCCTGCCTGCCTTGACCTGTCTACTGTCTGCCGCCCGGTACCGTTGCCCCACCTCTGGTTTACTGACCCCTGCCTGCCTTGACCTGTCTACTGTCTGCCGCCCGGTACCGTTGCCCCACCTCTGGTTTACTGACCCCTGCCTGCCTTGACCTGTCTACTGTCTGCCGCCCGGTACCGTTGCCCCACCTCTGGTTACTGACTCCTGCCTGCCGCCCGGTACCGTTGCCCCACCTCTGGTTACTGACCCCTGCCAGCCTTGACCTGTCTACTGTCTGCCGCCCGGTACCGTTGCCCCACCTCTGGTTTACTGACCCCTGCCTGCCTTGACCTGTCTACTGTCTGCCGCCCGGTACCGTTGCCCCACCTCTGGTTTACTGACCCCTGCCTGCCTTGACCTGTCTACTGTCTGCCGCCCGGTACCGTTGCCCCACCTCTGGTTACTGACTCCTGCCTGCCGCCCGGTACCGTTGCCCCACCTCTGGTTACTGACCCTGCCAGCCTTGACCTGTCTACTGTCTGCCGCCCGGTACCGTTGCCCCACCTCTGGTTACTGACCCCTGCCTGCCTTGACCTGTCTACTGTCTGCCGCCCGGGTACCGTTGCCCCACCTCTGGTTCACTGACCCCTGCCTGCCTTGACCTGTCTACTGTCTGCCGCCCGGTACCGTTGCCCCACCTCTGGTTTACTGACCCCTGCCTGCCTTGACCTGTCTACTGTCTGCCGCCCGGTACCGTTGCCCCACCTCTGGTTACTGACTCCTGCCTGCCGCCCGGTACCGTTGCCCCACCTCTGGTTACTGACCCCTGCCAGCCTTGACCTGTCTACTGTCTGCCGCCCGGTACCGTTGCCCCACCTCTGGTTACTGACCCTGCCTGCCTTGACCTGTCTACTGTCTGCCGCCCGGTACCGTTGCCCCACCTCTGGTTCACTGACCCCTGCCTGCCTTGACCTGTCTACTGTCTGCCGCCCGGTACCGTTGCCCCACCTCTGGTTACTGACTCCTGACTGCCGCCCGGTACCGTTGCCCCACCTCTGGTTTACTGACCCCTGCCTGCCTTGACCTGTCTACTGTCTGCCGCCCGGTACCGTTGCCCCACCTCTGGTTCACTGACCCCTGCCTGCCGACCGGTACCGTTGCCCAACCTCTGGTTACTGACCCCTGCCTGCCTTGACCTGTCTACTGTCTGCCGCCCGGTACCGTTGCCCCACCTCTGGTTACTGACCCCTGCCTGCCTTGACCTGTCTACTGTCTGCCGCCCGGTACCGTTGCCCCACCTCTGGTTACTGCTGCCTGCCTTGACCTGTCTACTGCCCCTGTTGGATTATTAACCTGTTGTTAATTTGACGTGGTCTGCATCCGTCGTACCTTCGTACCTGATATGTGTGACCTGTTAAGGAAAGGTCAACCAGTAAACGCCAACACCATTGTAAATATAGCCCATATTTTTGCTTATTTATTTTCCCTTTTGTACTTTAAATATTTGCACATCGTTACAACACTGTATATAGACAACACTGTATATAGACAACACTGTATATAGACATAATGTGACATTTGAAATGTCTCTATCCCTTTGGATGTTTTGTGAGTGTAACATTTACTGTTCATTTTTTATTGTTCATTTAACTTTTGTTTATTACTTATTTTAATTATTGGCATGTTTCCCATGCCAATAAAGCCCCTTACATTTAAATTGAGAGAGAGAGAGACAACTAACCTATGAGTAAAAGGTTTATAAATGGTCTACTGCTTTGAAATAATTGAGGTTTTTTTTGCCCTCATTAAGTCCCTTCAGGAAGTATTTATGCACGTATATTGTGTGTTTCAGCCTGAATTCAAAATGGATTCCAATTATATTTCTTCTCGCCCATCTACACACAATACACCCCGACAATAAGTGAAAACATGTTTTTAGAAATGTTTGTTGATCAATGAAAAATGAAATACAGAAATATTCACACCCCTGAGTCTATACTTTGTAGAATAACCTTTGGCAGCGATTACAGCCGTGTCACAAAGAGCTTTCCACACCTGGATTGTGCAACATGTACCCATTTATTCTTTTAAAAATTCTTCCAAGCTCTGTCAAATTGGACACCGCAGTTAGATGAACAAGAATGTAAGTTTTCTGCCCATATGTCCCGGAAAGCTGGCTGTTGTTTACAATGTCATTCTAGTCACATTACTGTATATTGAGCAATAACTGTTCAAAGCAGATGGATTGTTTTCCGTTTAATTTGATTAAAAACCAAACGTATTCTAATTATTCACCGTCCACGGGTTCACGCTGAGAACGTAGGCTACATGGCTCTAATGCGAATATGATCTGTTAGATGCTTCCATGATGTCCTATAAAACATGACATTTGTGAGCAGTACAACCGAGTGGAAATTCTCTTTATATAGGATCTTTATTCAGCTCCTGTGAACAGTGTGGATGTGCATAAAACCCTCCCTCCTAAGTTCCCTTGTCTGTATTTTACGGCCACGGTGTCATCGACTGTATTTAGACTAGGGCTCTATTTTCTGCTGGCGTTAAAGCGGCGCAAGTGTCAAACGCACGTTTGTTTGTTATCTCGTCATGTAAAAAACTGGCACAGTGGCATTTTCCAGCCCTAATAATAGGCTCGGCAATTGACCTGTTTAATATCAGCTCATTGTGCTCAGATGGGCGGGGGGTATTTGAGGTGTGTCCTTAAAATCATGATGCAGTGGTCATTTCAGGCAGCGCTGGTAGGAATATTCAAGACAAACCACAAGCTGGTTTTAGCGGTAACGCGGTTGGTTATGGCATGGATTTTGACAGCACAAACGCAGCCAATCCAGCCGTGACACCCACTGCCCATATGTGCACGAGAAGCCGAATGTGCTTTTGCTGCCCGTCTACTTCCTATTTAGAAACATAAAACAACGTTTTTTTCCCCTTCCATTTTGTTTTATTTAATGAAAAACCAAGCCTCCTCTCAACGAAGGCTTTATAATGTTTCTCAATAAAGGGTTTGGCTCCTGAGACCACTTGGAAATAAATATTAAAAATCACCAAAGCTTTATAAAATTAACACCAAGTTTTAGAGGAGTAAATCAACCATTTCCTGCATATTATGCAAGGACATGCATATTTGACCAATCACCCACTTTTATTTGCATAAAACAGTTAAATCATCGCATTATTATTGCATAAAACAGACCCATCACCGCAGTACAAAAAAAACAAGGCTCGCAATTTCAACCAATCACCGCATTTTCCTACGTCATCTGGTTGAATCAAGCCACACGTCAACAATTTCCCCCCTCGTCATCGCATGTGACAAAATCATTGCATATTGCCGCCGCAAAATCAATCATTTTTCACCAAATATCACCAACAATCTCCGCAAAATCTTGAAGGGACTGCTAAAAGCTCGGTATCGCGGAGACTGAATTCACCGTAAACGCTACATACGGGGCAGCAGGGTAGCCTAGTGGTTAGAGCGTTGGACTAGTAACCGAAAGGTTGCAAGTTCAAATCCCGAGTTGACAAGGTACACATCTGTTGTTCTGCCCCTGTTTCTTGTTCTGTTGTTTCTAGACCGTCATTGAAAATAAGAATTTGTTTTTAACTGACTTGCCTGGTTAAATAAAGTTTAAAAAAAAATACGTCTGGTCAATTGGAAGCTCTGAGAATCACAGCTGTAATCGTTGCCCAGGTGCTTCTAAAATGTATTGACTCAGGACTGCGAATTCTTATGTCAATTAGATATTTCATTTTCAATTTATTAGCAAACATTTCTAGAAACATGTTTTCACTTTGTCATTATGGGGTATTGTGTGTAGATAAAAAAAAAATATTTAATCCATTTTGAATGCAGGCTGTAACGTCACAGAATACGCTATATGTCAAGGGGTATGAATACTCTCTGAAAACACTGTAATTGCCATATAACAACTAGACCGAGACTGCCCCCATGTGTTACAAAGTATACATCTCTTCTAGACATCGAGGTACGGGCTTTATGGTCTTAATAGTATACAGAAAATAAAAACAACTTAACAACATTGGCGTTGGACATTTATTTCATAAGCTCTTTATACAGTATGCATGCGTCTGTAACATTTAATTCTAAATCACGTTAATTATATATATATATATATTTTTTTTAAAGCACAAGTTGCGTAGACTTGCCACATTGGGAAGAAACCATATGAGTGCCCATCTCCCTGTAACAACATTCAATGTTTTCATTTACTTTTAAACAAACTCCATGATTCTGTCAATGTGCCCTTAAAAAAAAAGTAGAAATGATCACAATAAAATTGACATCATTTCAACTCCGTACATGTTGTGATTACTAACCAGATCAGTCACTCAATACAGTCTTCGTTCACAATCGCTGCTGTCCTTGTCTGTTCCTAGGGCTAGAACTGAGATGGGGAAACATACTGTTCCTAGGGCTAGAACTGAGATGGGGAAACATACTGTTCCTAGGGCTAGAACTGAGATGGGGAAACATACTGTTCCTAGGGCTAGAACTGAGATGGGGAAACATATTTTGTCCTCACAATTCCCCTTCATCCTGGAACATGCTTCAGAAGATTGTAAAGTTAGGGGAGTTGGTGTCCTTGTCTGTTTTTAAGACTCTGATCGACAACACCGTTTGTGACCAATACAGTTGTTTCTGATTTTCAATTGAATCTTTAACTTGTGACTTGTGTGTATTCTGTATCTATCTGTCATGTTTTATGGACACGGCTTCTATTTCCCTGTTTTGACTTCTTGCCAGGTCACCCTTGAAAAATAGTTTTTGTTACTTAAAAATGGGTCTTACCTGGTTAAATTAAGGTTAAAAACCTCTAAGAAGAACACCTTGGGTTCTGCATTAGAAATATGTGGTGGACCTTTTCCTACACATAATATTAACCCTCTATTCCGTAACTTTTAAAAAGTTATCACATTTGAGAAACCATACAGCAGAAACAAAGGTGAAAAGATAAGTGCCAAAATGTTCCTGAGAAATACAGTAGGATACTGTACTGATACCGATCCCCCTCCCAGTTCACTGCTTCAGTTGAGCCATGACATCATCACTATGCGCTCTGTCTTGAAGAGAACGTGTCTTCTATCAAATCAAGTGTATTTATACAGCCCTTCGTACATCAGCTGATATCTCAAAGTGCTGTACAGAAACCCAGCCTAAAACCCTAAACAGCAAGCAATGCAGGTGTTCTATGCTGACAACACCGTTTTCCCCAAAGCATTTCAAGCCACTACCCTGCAACATTTCATGCAGTTCTCTGTTGTAATCCAGTTTGGTTTCCGAGCAGGTTTCTTTTCAGGATCGCAGCAATCTCTTCTGCGTTTTGTCGGTTTGCTGGCGTCTCCGAGAGCATTTTACTGATGAGTTTATGCTGCGGCAGAAAACACATATGGGACAAAATGAAGATACTGTGTACTCACTCTAAAACAAGTTGTATAGACAGGCAAAACAGACAGATGTCGCCACTCCTTACCTCTAAGATAAACTTCTCACGGAAGTCAGAAGGAAATGTCCTTGTCTGCAGGCTCTGGAACACCTGTGATAACATGGGGCAAAACTACAGAGTAAAAAGTGATGCTTTAGAAGTCAATAGCTTCTATAATATAATAGGTTTCCATCCAATTGGCGACAGCTTCTCATGCAAATATCCTACAATCTGCATAAAAACAGCATTTTCCAACCAGAGATGTTTCCATCAAATGTACTTGTGTCAGATAAAAGGCTGATGACGTAGTGGTGATAGTAGATGGGGGTTGTATGCTGGTGATAGTAGATGGGGGTTGTATGCTGATGATAGTAGATGGGGGGGTTGTATGCTGATGATAGTAGATGGGGGTTGTATGCTGATGATAGTAGATGGGGGATGATGATAGTAGATGGGGGATGATGATAGTAGATGGGGGTTATATGATGATGATAGTAGATGGGGGTTATATGATGATGATAGTAGATGGGGGTTATATGATGATGATAGTAGATGGGGGGGTTATATGATGATGATAGTAGATGGGGGTTATATAATGATGATAGTAGATGGGGGTTATATGATGATGATAGTAGATGGGGGTTATATGATGATGATAGTAGATGGGGGTTATATGATGATGATAGTAGATGGGGGGTTATATGATGATGATAGTAGATGGGTTATATGATGATGATATAGATGGGGGTTATATGATGATGATAGTAGATGGGGGTTATATGATGATGATAGTAGATGGGGGTTATATGATGATAGTAGATAGTTAGGATGATGATAGTAGATGGGGGTTATATGATGATGATAGTAGATGGGGGTTATATGATGATGATAGTAGATGGGGGTTATATGATGATGATAGTAGATGGGGGTTATATGATGATGATAGTAGATGGGGGGTTATATGATGAAGATAGTAGATGGGGGTTATATATGATGATAGTAGATGGGGGTTATATATGATGATGATAGTAGATGGGGGTTATATGATGATGATAGTAGATGGGGGTTATATGATGATGATAGTAGATGGGGGTATATATGATGATGATAGTAGATGGGGGTTATATATATGATGATGATAGTAGATGGGGGTTATAATATGATGATGATAGTAGATGGGGGGTTTATATGATGATGATAGTAGATGGGGTTATAATATGATGATGATAGTAGATGGGGGTTATATGATGATGATAGTAGATGGGGGTTATATGATGATGATAGTAGATGGGGGTTATAATATGATGATGATAGTAGATGGGGGTTATATATGATGATGATAGTAGATGGGGGGTTATATATGATGATGATGATAGTAGATGGGGGTTATAATATGATGATGATAGTAGATGGGGGTTATATGATGATGATAGTAGATGGGGGTTATATATGATGATGATAGTAGATGGGGTTTTAATATGATGATGATAGTAGATGATAGTAGGGGGGTTATATGATGATGATAGTAGATGGGGGTTATATGATGATGATAGTAGATGGGGGTTATATATGATGATAGTAGATGGGGTTATAATATGATGATGATAGTAGATGGGGGGGTTATAATATGATGATGATAGTAGATGGGGGGGTTATATGATGATGATAGTAGATGGGGGGGTTATAATATGATGATGATAGTAGATGGGGGGGTTATAATATGATGATGATAGTAGATGGGGGGGTTATAATATGATGATGATAGTAGATGGGGGTTATATGATGATGATAGTAGATGGGGGGGTTATAATATGATGATGATAGTAGATGGGGGGGTTATAATATGATGATGATAGTAGATGGGGGGGTTATAATATGATGATGATAGTAGATGGGGGGGTTATAATATGATGATGATAGTAGATGGGGGTTATAATATGATGATGATAGTAGATGGGGGGGGTTATAATATGATGATGATAGTAGATGGGGGTTATAATATGATGATGATAGTAGATGGGGGGGTTATAATATGATGATGATAGTAGATGGGGGGTTATAATATGATGATGATAGTAGATGGGGGGGTTATAATATGATGATGATAGTAGATGGGGGGGTTATAATATGATGATGATAGTAGATGGGGGTTATAATATGATGATGATAGTAGATGGGGGTTATAATATGATGATGATAGTAGATGGGGGTTATAATATGATGATGATAGTAGATGGGGGTTATAATATGATGATGATAGTAGATGGGGGTTATAATATGATGATGATAGTAGATGGGGGTTATATATGATGATGATAGTAGATGGGGGGGTTATAATATGATGATGATAGTAGATGGGGGTTATATGATGATGATAGTAGAGGTGGGGGTTATAATATGATGATGATAGGAGATGGGGGTTATAATATGATGATGATAGTAGATGGGGGTTATAAATGATGATGATAGTAGATGGGGGTTATAATATGATGATGATAGTAGATGGGGGTTATAATATGATGATGATAGTAGATGGGGGTTTTAATATGATAGTAGATATGATATGATGATGATAGTAGATGGGGGGGTTATATGATGATGATAGTAGATGGGGGGGTTATATGATGATGATAGTAGATGGGGGGGTTATATGATGATGATAGTAGATGGGGGGGGGATGTGATATAGATGGGGTTATAATATGATGATGATAGTAGATGGGGGTTATATGATGATGATAGTAGATGTTATAATAGTGAGATAGTAGATGGGGGTTATATATGATGATGATAGTAGATGGGGGTTATATGATGATGATAGTAGATGGGGGTTATAATATGATGATGATAGTAGATGGGGGGGTTATAATATGATGATGATAGTAGATGGGGGTTATTATAATATGATGATGATGATAGTAGATGGGGGTTATATGATGATGATAGTAGATGGGGGTTATATGATGATGATAGTAGATGGGGGGGTTATAGATATGATGATGATGATAGTAGATGGGGGTTATAATATGATGATGATATGATAGTAGATGGGGGTTATAATATGATGATGATAGTAGATGGGGGTTATAATATGATGATGATAGTAGATGGGGGTTATAATATGATGATGATAGTAGATGGGGGTTATAATATGATGATGATAGTAGATGGGGGTTATATGATGATGATAGTAGATGGGGGTTATAATGATGATGATAGTAGATGGGGGTTATAATATGATGATGATAGTAGATGGGGGTTATAATATGATGATGATAGTAGATGGGGGTTATAATATGATGATGATAGTAGATGGGGGTTATAATATGATGATGATAGTAGATGGGGGTTTTAATATGATAGTAGATGGGGGTTATATGATGATGATAGTAGATGATGATAGTAGATGGGGGTTATATGATGATGATAGTAGATGGGGGTTATATGATGGTTATAATGGGGGTTATATGATGATGATAGTAGATGGGGGTTATAATATGATGATGATAGTAGATGGGGGTTATATATGATGATGATAGTAGATGGGGGGTTATAATATGATGATGATGATGATGATAGTAGATGGGGGTTATATGATGATGATAGTAGATGGGGGTTATATGATGATGATAGTAGATGGGGGTTATATGATGATGATAGTAGATGGGGGGGTTATAATATGATGATGATAGTAGATGGGGGTTATATGATGATGATGATAGTAGATGGGGGTTATATGATGATGATAGTAGATGGGGGTTATAATATGATGATGATAGTAGATGGGGGGGTTATAATATGATGATGATAGTAGATGGGGGGGTTATAATATGATGATGATAGTAGATGGGGGGGTTATAATATGATGATGATAGTAGATGGGGGGGTATATATGATGATGATAGTAGATGGGGGTATATATGATGATGATAGTAGATGGGGGTTATATATGATGATGATAGTAGATGGGGGTTATAATATGATGATGATAGTAGATGGGGGTTATAATATGATGATGATAGTAGATGGGGGTTATAATATGATGATGATAGTAGATGGGGGGGTTATAATATGATGATGATAGTAGATGGGGGTTATAATATGATGATGATAGTAGATGGGGGTTATAATATGATGATGATAGTAGATGGGGGTTATAATATGATGATGATAGTAGATGGGGGTTATAATATGATGATGATAGTAGATGGGGGTTATATAGTATGTTATAATATGATGATGATAGTAGATGGGGGTTATAATATGATGATGATAGTAGATGGGGGTTATAATATGATGATGATAGTAGATGGGGGTTTATATGATGATGATAGTAGATGTTATAATAGTGATGATGGGGGTTATAATATGATGATGATAGTAGATGGGGGTTATAATATGATGATGATAGTAGATGGGGGTTATAATATGATGATGATAGTAGATGGGGGTTATAATATGATGATGATAGTAGATGGGGGTTATAATATGATGATGATAGTAGATGGGGGTTATAATATGATGATGATAGTAGATGGGGGTTATAATATGATGATGATAGTAGATGGGGGTTATAATATGATGATGATAGTAGATGGGGGTTATATATGATGATGATAGTAGATGGGGGGTTATAATATGATGATGATAGTAGATGGGGGTTATAATATGATGATGATAGTAGATGGGGGTTATAATATGATGATGATAGTAGATGGGGGTTATATATATGATGATGATAGTAGATGGGGGTTATAATATGATGATGATAGTAGATGGGGGTTATAATATGATGATGATAGTAGATGGGGGTTATAATATGATGATGATAGTAGATGGGGGTTATAATATGATGATGATAGTAGATGGGGGTTATAATATGATGATGATAGTAGATGGGGGTTATAATATGATGATGATAGTAGATGGGGTTATAATATGATGATGATAGTAGATGGGGTTTTATATGATGATGATGATAGTAGATGGGGGTATATATGATGATGATAGTAGATGGGGGTTATATGATGATGATAGTAGATGGGGGTTATATGATGATGATAGTAGATGGGGGTTATATGATGATGATAGTAGATGGGGGTTATAATATGATGATGATAGTAGATGGGGGTTATAATATGATGATGATAGTAGATGGGGGTTATAATATGATGATGATAGTAGATGGGGGTTATAATATGATGATGATAGTAGATGGGGGTTATAATATGATGATGATAGTAGATGGGGGTTATAATATGATGATGATAGTAGTAGATGGGGGGTTATATGATGATGATAGTAGATGGGGGTTATATGATGATGATAGTAGATGGGGGTTATAATATGATGATGATAGTAGATGGGGGTTATATGATGATGATAGTAGATGATATGATGATGATAGTAGATGGGGGTTATAATATGATGATGATAGTAGATGGGGGTTATATGATGATGATAGTAGATGTTATATGATGATGATAGTAGATGGGGGGGTTATATGATGATGATAGTAGATGGGGGGGTTATAATATGATGATGATAGTAGATGGGGGGGTTATATGATGATGATAGTAGATGGGGGGGGGTTATATGATGATGATAGTAGATGGGGGGGTTATATGATGATGATAGTAGATGGGGGGGTTATAATATGATGATGATAGTAGATGGGGGGGTTATAATATGATGATGATAGTAGATGGGGGGGTTATAATATGATGATGATAGTAGATGGGGGGGTTATATGATGATGATAGTAGATGGGGGTGATATATGATGATGATAGTAGATGGGGGTTATATGATGATGATAGTAGATGGGGGGGTTATAATATGATGATGATAGTAGATGGGGGTTATAATATGATGATGATAGTAGATGGGGGTTATAATATGATGATGATAGTAGATGGGGGTTATAATATGATGATGATAGTAGATGGGGGGTTATAATATGATGATGATAGTAGATGGGGGAATGATGATAGTAGATGGGGGTTATAATATGATGATGATAGTAGATGGGGGTTATATGTGATGATAGTAGATGACACAGATAGTAGATGGGGGTTATAAAGATGATGATAGTAGATGGGGGTTATAATATGATGATGATAGTAGATGTTATAATATGATGATGATAGTAGATGGGGGTTATAATATGATGATGATAGTAGATGGGGGTTATATGATGATGATAGTAGGCGGGGTTATAATATGACGATGATAGTAGATGGGGGTTATAATATGATGATGATAGTAGATGGGGGTTATATGATGATGATAGTAGATGGGGGGTTATATGATGATGATGATAGTAGCTATGGGGGTTATATGATGATGATAGTAGATGGGGGTTACCAGATGATGATAGTAGATGGGGGTTATATGATGATGATAGTAGATGGGGGTTATATGATGATGATAGTAGATGGGAGGTTATAACGATGATAGTAGACGGGGGTTAACCAGATGATGATAGTAGATGGGGGGTTATTTGATGATAGTACGCAATGAACCAGTGAGAAGATTTTGGGCTAAAAATGGTCAGAGGTGTTTAACATGACACAGAACCAGATGTGAAAGCTACTGGGCGGTGTTTAACATGACGCAGAACCAGATGTGAAAGCTACTGGGCGGTGTTTAACATGACGCAGAACCAGATGTGAAAGCTACTGGGCGGTGTTTAACATGACGCAGAACCAGATGTGAAAGTTACTGGGCGGTGTTTAACATGACGCAGAACCAGATGTGAAAGCTACTGGGCGGTGTTTAACATGACGCAGAACCAGATGTGAAAGCTACTGGGCGGTGTTTAACATGACGCAGAACCAGATGTGAAAGCTACTGGGCAGTGTTTAACATGACGCAGAACCAGATGTGAAAGCTACTGGGCGGTATTTAACATGACGCAGAACCAGATGTGAAAGCTACTGGGCGGTATTTAACATGACTCAGAACCAGATGTGAAAGCTACTGGGCGGTGTTTAACATGTAACAGAACCAGATGTGAAAGCTACTGGGCGGTATTTAACATGACGCAGAACCAGATGTGAAAGCTACTGGGCGGTGTTTAACATGACGCAGAACCAGATGTGAAAGCTACTGGGCGGTGTTTAACATGACGCAGAACCAGATGTGAAAGCTACTGGGCGGTGTTTAACATGACGCAGAACCAGATGTGAAAGCAACTGGGCGGTGTTTAACATGACGCAGAACCAGATGTGAAAGCTACTGGGCGGTGTTTAACATGACACAGAACCAGATGTGAAAGCTACTGGGCGGTGTTTAACATGACACAGAACCAGATGTGAAAGCTACTGGGCGGTGTTTAACATGACACAGAACCAGATGTGAAAGCTACTGGGCGGTATTTAACATGACGCAGAACCAGATGTGAAAGCTACTGGGCGGTGTTTAACATGACACAGAACCAGATGTGAAAGCTACTGGGCGGTGTGCTCACCATGATCTTCTCTGAGACAGTGGACATGTGCCACAGGAGTTCAAACCATATCAGTCCCAGAGAGAATATATCCGTTTTCTCATCATATTTCCCCCCAGTCTTCTGGAAATACAAAAGTAATTTGTGGTTTTGGAGAGAATAACTAAATAGGAGTTCTTATGGATCTGACCAGAAGTAAAATGTATGCACACATGACTAAATCGCTTTGGATTAAAGCATCTGCTGAATGGCATATATTATGGCTAGACCGAGGATCAATTTGTTGAGCTGAAAATATTATTCATTGGCAAAACAAAAACTCCATTACCTGCTCAGGGCTCATGTAAATTGGTGTTCCTTTGTTGACAGTCCTGTACACTGATGCTCCACTCGGAGTGGTGATCGTGGTCACAAGACCAAAGTCTCCAATCTTCACCATGCCATCACTTCCAAACAATATGTTCTCTGGCTAAAAAAAAAAAAAAAAGGTATCACATTTATTAGGCGTCATTTCTCCATAAATGTCATAAATAATGTGGTTAAACTTGGCATCTGAAAACACAGGAAGACAGATTCTCACAAATACCTTTAAGTCTCTGTGAATAAGTCCTTCAGAGTGGATGTATTCCACTCCACAAACTATTTGCTGAAATATTCCATGTGCCTTGTCCTTCGTTCTAACATTATTTTTGCTAATCCAGTCCTTCAGCGTCCCTTCCTCACAGAACTCCATCTGAATGAACAAACAAGGCCAGTCTCCATTTCTGAAATAAAATAAAAACAGACAAATACAGAAGTCAAGAAACTTTCTCAGGGACATTCTAGAATATGACAGATGTAGTAGCCTATTGAATATCATTCTAGAATATGACAGATGTTGTAGCCTATTGAATATCATTCTAGAATATGACAGATGATGTAGCCTATTGAATATCATTCTAGAATATGACAGATGATGTAGCCTATTGAATATCATTCTAGAATATGACAGATGTAGTAGCCTATTGAATATCATTCTAGAATATGACAGATGTAGTAGCCTATTGAATATCATTCTAGAATATGACAGATGTAGTAGCCTATTGAATATCATTCTAGAATATGACAGATGATGTAGCCTATTGAATATCATTCTAGAATATGACAGATGATGTAGCCTATTGAATATCATTCTAGAATATGACAGATGTAGTAGCCTATTGAATATCATTCTAGAATATGACAGATGATGTAGCCTATTGAATATCATTCTAGAATATGACAGATGTAGTAGCCTATTGAATATCATTCTAGAATATGACAGATGATGTAGCCTATTGAATATCATTCTAGAATATGACAGATGTAGTAGCCTATTGAATATCATTCTAGAATATGACAGATGTAGTAGCCTATTGAATATCATTCTAGAATATGACAGATGTAGTAGCCTATTGAATATCATTCTAGAATATGACAGATGTAGTAGCCTATTGAATATCATTCTAGAATATGACAGATGTAGTAGCCTATTGAATATCATTCTAGAATATGACAGATGTAGTAGCCTATTGAATATCATTCTAGAATATGACAGATGTAGTAGCCTATTGAATATCATTCTAGAATATGACAGATGTAGTAGCCTATTGAATATCATTCTAGAATACGACAGATGTAGTAGCCTATTGAATATCATTCTAGAATACGACAGATGTTGTAGCCTATTGAATATCATTCTACAATATGACAGATGATGTAGCCAATTGAATATCATTCTAGAATATGACAGATGTTGTAGCCTATTGAATATCATTCTAGAATATGACAGATGTTGTAGCCTATTGAATATCATTCTAGAATATGACAGATGTAGTAGCCTATTGAATATCATTCTAGAATATGACAGATGTAGTAGCCTATTGAATATCATTCTAGAATATGACAGATGTAGTAGCCTATTGAATATCATTCTAGAATATGACAGATGTTGTAGCCTATTGAATATCATTCTAGAATACGACAGATGATGTAGCCTATTGAATATCATTCTAGAATATGACAGATGATGTAGCCTATTGAATATCATTCTAGAATATGACAGATGTAGTAGCCTATTGAATATCATTCTAGAATATGACAGATGTAGTAGCCTATTGAATATCATTCTAGAATATGACAGATGTTGTAGCCTATTGAATATCATTCTAGAATATGACAGATGATGTAGCCTATTGAATATCATTCTAGAATATGACAGATGATGTAGCCTATTGAATATCATTCTAGAATATGACAGATGTAGTAGCCTATTGAATATCATTCTAGAATATGACAGATGTAGTAGCCTATTGAATATCATTCTAGAATATGACAGATGTAGTAGCCTATTGAATATCATTCTAGAATATGACAGATGATGTAGCCTATTGAATATCATTCTAGAATATGACAGATGATGTAGCCTATTGAATATCATTCTAGAATATGACAGATGTAGTAGCCTATTGAATATCATTCTAGAATATGACAGATGATGTAGCCTATTGAATATCATTCTAGAATATGACAGATGTAGTAGCCTATTGAATATCATTCTAGAATATGACAGATGTAGTAGCCTATTGAATATCATTCTAGAATACGACAGATGTAGTAGCCTATTGAATATCATTCTAGAATATGACAGATGTAGTAGCCTATTGAATATCATTCTAGAATACGACAGATGTAGTAGCCTATTGAATATCATTCTAGAATACGACAGATGTTGTAGCCTATTGAATATCATTCTACAATATGACAGATGATGTAGCCTATTGAATATCATTCTAGAATATGACAGATGTTGTAGCCTATTGAATATCATTCTAGAATATGACAGATGTTGTAGCCTATTGAATATCATTCTAGAATATGACAGATGTAGTAGCCTATTGAATATCATTCTAGAATATGACAGATGTAGTAGCCTATTGAATATCATTCTAGAATATGACAGATGTAGTAGCCTATTGAATATCATTCTAGAATATGACAGATGTAGTAGCCTATTGAATATCATTCTAGAATATGACAGATGTAGTAGCCTATTGAATATCATTCTAGAATATGACAGATGTAGTAGCCTATTGAATATCATTCTAGAATATGACAGATGTAGTAGCCTATTGAATATCATTCTAGAATATGACAGATGTAGTAGCCTATTGAATATCATTCTAGAATATGACAGATGTAGTAGCCTATTGAATATCATTCTAGAATATGACAGATGTTGTAGCCTATTGAATATCATTCTAGAATACGACAGATGTAGCCTATTGAATATCATTCTAGAATATGACAGATGTAGTAGCCTATTGAATATCATTCTAGAATATGACAGATGTTGTAGCCTATTGAATATCATTCTAGAATATGACAGATGTTGTAGCCTATTGAATATCATTCTAGAATACGACAGATGTAGCCTATTGAATATCATTCTAGAATATGACAGATGTAGTAGCCTATTGAATATCATTCTAGAATATGACAGATGTTGTAGCCTATTGAATATCATTCTAGAATATGACAGATGATGTAGCCTATTGAATATCATTCTAGAATATGACAGATGTAGTAAGTAGCCTATTGAATATCATTCTAGAATATGACAGATGTAGTAGCCTATTGAATATCATTCTAGAATATGACAGATGTAGTAGCCTATTGAATATCATTCTAGAATATGACAGATGTAGTAGCCTATTGAATATCATTCTAGAATATGACAGATGTAGTAGCCTATTGAATATCATTCTAGAATATGACAGATGTAGTAGCCTATTGAATATCATTCTAGAATATGACAGATGTTGTAGCCTATTGAATATCATTCTAGAATACGACAGATGATGTAGCCTATTGAATATCATTCTAGAATATGACAGATGTAGTAGCCTATTGAATATCATTCTAGAATATGACAGATGTTGTAGCCTATTGAATATCATTCTAGAATATGACAGATGATGTAGCCTATTGAATATCATTCTAGAATATGACAGATGTAGTAGCCTATTGAATATCATTCTAGAATATGACAGATGTAGTAGCCTATTGAATATCATTCTAGAATATGACAGATGTAGTAGCCTATTGAATATCATTCTAGAATATGACAGATGTAGTAGCCTATTGAATATCATTCTAGAATATGACAGATGTAGTAGCCTATTGAATATCATTCTAGAATATGACAGATGTTGTAGCCTATTGAATATCATTCTAGAATACGACAGATGATGTAGCCTATTGAATATCATTCTAGAATATGACAGATGTAGTAGCCTATTGAATATCATTCTAGAATATGACAGATGTTGTAGCCTATTGAATATCATTTTAGAATATGACAGATGTAGTAGCCTATTGAATATCATTCTAGAATATGACAGATGATGTAGCCTATTGAATATCATTCTAGAATACGACAGATGTAGTAAGTAGCCTATTGAATATCATTCTAGAATACGACAGATGTAGTAGCCTATTGAATATCATTCTAGAATACGACAGATGTAGTAGCCTATTGAATATCATTCTAGAATACGACAGATGTTAGCCTATTGAATATCATTCTAGAATATGACAGATGTTGTAGCCTATTGAATATCATTCTAGAATATGACAGATGATGTAGCCTATTGAATATCATTCTAGAATATGACAGATGTTGTAGCCTATTGAATATCATTCTAGAATATGACAGATGTAGTAAGTAGCCTATTGAATATCATTCTAGAATATGACAGATGTAGTAGCCTATTGAATATCATTCTAGAATATGACAGATGTTGTAGCCTATTGAATATCATTCTAGAATATGACAGATGATGTAGCCTATTGAATATCATTCTAGAATACGACAGATGTAGTAGCCTATTGAATATCATTCTAGAATACGACAGATGTAAGCCTATTGAATATCATTCTAGAATATGACAGATGTTGTAGCCTATTGAATATCATTCTAGAATATGACAGATGTAGTAGCCTATTGAATATCATTCTAGAATATGACAGATGTAGTAGCCTATTGAATATCATTCTAGAATATGACAGATGTAGTAGCCTATTGAATATCATTCTAGAATATGACAGATGTTGTAGCCTATTGAATATCATTCTAGAATATGACAGACGATGTAGCCTATTGAATATCATTCTAGAATATGACAGATGTTGTAGCCTATTGAATATCATTCTAGAATATGACAGATGTAGTAGCCTATTGAATATCATTCTAGAATATGACAGATGTAGTAGCCTATTGAATATCATTCTAGAATATGACAGATGTTTGTAGCCTATTGAATATCATTCTAGAATATGACAGATGTTTGTAGCCTATTGAATATCATTCTAGAATATGACAGATGATGTAGCCTATTGAATATCATTCTAGAATATGACAGATGATGTAGCCTATTGAATATCATTCTAGAATATGACAGATGTAGTAGCCTATTGAATATCATTCTAGAATACGACAGATGTAGTAGCCTATTGAATATCATTCTAGAATATGACAGATGTAGTAGCCTATTGAATATCATTCTAGAATACGACAGATGTAGTAGCCTATTGAATATCATTCTAGAATACGACAGATGTTGTAGCCTATTGAATATCATTCTACAATATGACAGATGATGTAGCCAATTGAATATCATTCTAGAATATGACAGATGTTGTAGCCTATTGAATATCATTCTAGAATATGACAGATGTTGTAGCCTATTGAATATCATTCTAGAATATGACAGATGTTTGTAGCCTATTGAATATCATTCTAGAATATGACAGATGATGTAGCCTATTGAATATCATTCTAGAATATGACAGATGATGTAGCCTATTGAATATCATTCTAGAATATGACAGATGTAGTAGCCTATTGAATATCATTCTAGAATATGACAGATGATGTAGCCTATTGAATATCATTCTAGAATATGACAGATGTTGTAGCCTATTGAATATCATTCTAGAATACGACAGATGTAGTAGCCTATTGAATATCATTCTAGAATATGACAGATGTAGTAGCCTATTGAATATCATTCTAGAATACGACAGATGTTGTAGCCTATTGAATATCATCCTAGAATATGACAGATGTAGTAGCCTATTGAATATCATTCTAGAATATGACAGATGCAGTAAGTAGCCTATTGAATATCATTCTAGAATATGACAGATGTAGTAGCCTATTGAATATCATTCTAGAATATGACAGATGTAGTAGCCTATTGAATATCATTCTAGAATACGACAGATGTTGTAGCCTATTGAATATCATCCTAGAATATGACAGATGTAGTAGCCTATTGAATATCATTCTAGAATATGACAGATGCAGTAAGTAGCCTATTGAATATCATTCTAGAATATGACAGATGTAGTAGCCTATTGAATATCATTCTAGAATATGACAGATGTAGTAGCCTATTGAATATCATTCTAGAATATGACAGATGTTGTAGCCTATTGAATATCATTCTAGAATACGACAGATGTAGTAAGCCTATTGAATATCATTCTAGAATATGACAGATGATGTAGCCTATTGAATATCATTCTAGAATATGACAGATGTAGTAGCCTATTGAATATCATTCTAGAATATGACAGATGTAGTAGCCTATTGAATATCATTCTAGAATATGACAGATGTAGTAGCCTATTGAATATCATTCTAGAATATGACAGATGATGTATGTAGCCTATTGAATATCATTCTAGAATATAACAGATGTTGTAGCCTATTGAATATCATTCTAAAGTGATTCACCTTGAGCTGGAATCGGTCATTGAGTGGTTTGCTTGGTCTTCGCTGGCTGTTTCAGAAAGGTCTAAATCTGATTGCTTTGTTACATGTGTAGATCCATCTCCCTGGTCTGAATAATTGTCAGAGTCTTCTGAGATTTTAGACTGGACCGACGACCTAAGAGTTGAACACAATAATATGCTCCAGAATTTAACATTTTTGATGATCACAAATTAACTAATCTTAAATGGCAAAATTAGACTTAATAATACTGTCTTTACTAACTCTGTGCTGTAGCCCCCATCGACCCAATTGGCATCCTCAGGCCAAGTCGTATAGTAGCGAACAATGTTAGAATGTTCCAAGGTAGCCAGTGCTTTCACTTCACGATTTGCTTCTCTGTAAGAGAAAGGATCATAATTACAACATGTAAATGAACAGCTGATAGTTGCTAATGAGCATCAACTATAGCATACAGAAGACACACAACAAGGTAAGAGGGATAGATACACACTATTCACAACATGTTTAGGGGGAACAGAATGGGGACAGTAATGTCTTCGCCAATGACTGTATATATGAATGGACAAAGCCATTGATCACGTGACACCATTCATTCCTATGAGAAGACTCAATGAAGCCAAATCCGTGTTTGAATACCCATATTAACATACTCTATTTATTTATTTATTTTGTTAAGCTAAGAATGACGGGAATAATCAAGTCAATAAACGTTGGGTAGTTAGACAGTCAAGTCAATAAAACGTTGGGTAGTTAGACAGTCAAGTCAATAAAACGTTGGGTAGTTAGATAGTCAAGTCAATAAAACGTTGGGTAGTTAGATAGTCAAGTCAATAAAACGTTGGGTAGTTAGATAGTCAAGTCAATAAAACGTTGGGTAGTTAGATAGTCAAGTCAATAAAACGTTGGGTAGTTCGATAGTCAAGTCAATAAACGTTGGGTAGTTAGATAGTCAAGTCAATAAACGTTGGGTAGTTAGATAGTCAAGTCAATAAACGTTGGG
The DNA here is from genome assembly GCF_023373465.1 of Oncorhynchus keta. NCBI lineage: Eukaryota > Metazoa > Chordata > Actinopteri > Salmoniformes > Salmonidae > Oncorhynchus > Oncorhynchus keta. The sequence continues at coordinate 32,508,765 of NC_068423.1, read as the reverse complement.
TAGTTAGATAGACTATAGTTAATACACTGACAAGTTTGATGCATAACTACTAACGTTAGGTAGTTAGCTAACATACCGGCACAAACTGCTGTAATGATATGCTATGTGGTTCGTAAGGACAGCGTAAGCTAACAAATTGTCAGCCAACATAACGTGTAACTTATTTGAAAAGTAATTAATTTATTACATTTGCTCAACATTTTCTTAAATTTTTTTTTTAAAAGTCATTCTTCTTTCAATGACGGCCTGGGAACAGTGGGTTAACTGCCTGTTCAGGGTCGGAACGACAGATTTGTACCTTGTCAGCTCGGGGGTTTGAACTCGCAACTAGTCCAACGCTCTAACCACTAGGCTACGCTGTGTCATAATTAGTTAAAGCAAAGGATTTGTATCGGCTCTCGTTGTACTTCGGCTGCATATTTTCCGCCATCTTCTCCAAATCTGAAAACGATGTAAAGCCACGACCATTTCCTGAAGAATTGCATTATGGGCCCTAAATTACAGAAATAGTGTCCCCTGCTTGTATACTTCATATTTTGGCGAATTTAGTCACTTTTGGCATACTCACTACATCCATACTATGACCAATAAGCATACTAGATACTCAATTCACATCACAAATAGAACAGTTAGTATGAATATTTGAACACAGCTCATATGAAAACATGGCATCTCGCGGAAACATAACATGCAGATTGAGCTACTCCTGGAAGTGACGTTGTAGGCTGGCTCAGTGCTGCCCCCTCTCATTGAGTAAATCATGTTGAATGCCGACCGAGGTACTGCAGGCTGCCATTAGACATAACATGCAGGCTGGCTCAGTGCTGCCCCCTCTCATTGAGTAAATCATGTTGAAGGCCGACCGAGGTACTGCAGGCTGCCATTAGACATAACATGCAGGCTGGCTCAGTGCTGCCCCCTCTCATTGAGTAAATCATGTTGAAGGCCGACCGAAGTACTGCAGGCTGCCATTAGACATAACATCCAGGCTGGCTCAGTGCTGCCCCCTCTCATTGAGTAAACCATGTTGAAGGCCGACCGAGGTACTGCAGGCTGCCATTAGACATAACATGCAGGCTGGCTCAGTGCTGCCCCCTCTCATTGAGTAAACCATGTTGAAGGCCGACCGAGGTACTGCAGGCTGCCATTAGCAACTGAACTATCCATATAACTTCTTCTGTGTGTGATTTTTAAAATAAATCGGTTCAAGGACATCTGGTGTATTAGAAGCAACTATTGGTAAACATAATTGTCTTTGCTTTATGTTTTTTCAAGGTTTCCACATAGATTATCCATTTGATTTGACTATAACGGAGAGCCTGTTTTCCTGCTGCAGTACCATGGTCGGCCTTTAACTTGGTGGCTTCAATGAGAGGGGGGGCCGTCGTTCTCCTCTGGTCTTACCCCATATTCTTTACAATCTTCACAGCGTACGTTTTCCCATCCAATTTGTGTTGGGCTTTAGTGACACACCCAAAGCCTCCTGCACCCAGAACACTCAATAATTTGAAATCTTTGGAAAACCTGAAATCAAAACATAATTCAGATGTTGAGTATTTTAATAATGAGGGTATGGTGATTTTTTTTACCATTTTATCTTTATATAACTAGGCAAGTCAGTTAAGAACAAATATTTATTTTCATTGACGGCCTAGGGTGGGTTAACTGCCTTGTTCAGGGGCAGAATGACAGATCTGTAACTTGTCAGCTCGGGATTTGAACTTGCAACGTTTCGGTTACTAGTCCAACGCTCTAACCACTAGGCTACCCTGCCGCCACTAATGTTTTAATAGTGATGGTAGCCTATGGTGAGTGTTTTAATAGGGAGGGTAGACTATGGTGAGTGTTTTAATAGGGAGGGTAGACTATGGTGAATGTTTTAATAGGGAGGGTAGACTATGGTGAATGTTTTAATAGGGAGGGTAGACTATGGTGAATGTTTTAATAGGGAGGGTAGACTATGGTGAATGTTTTAATAGGGAGGGTAGACTATGGTGAATGTTTTAATAGGGAGGGTAGACTATGGTGAATGTTTTAATAGGGAGGGTAGACTATGGTGAATGTTTTAATAGGGAGGGTAGACTATGGTGAATGTTTTAATAGGGAGGGTAGACTATGGTGAATGTTTTAATAGGGAGGGTAGACTATGGTGAATGTTTTAATAGGGAGGGTAGACTATGGTGAATGTTTTAATAGGGAGGGTAGACTATGGTGAATGTTTTAATAGGGAGGGTAGACTATGGTGAATGTTTTAATAGGGAGGGTAGACTATGGTGAATGTTTTAATAGGGGGGGTAGACTATGATGAATGTTTTAATAGGGAGGGTAGACTATGATGAATGTTTTAATAGGGAGGGTAGACTATGATGAATGTTTTAATAGGGAGGGTAGACTATGATGAATGTTTTAATAGGGAGGGTAGACTATGATGAATGTTTTAATAGGGAGGGTAGACTATGATGAATGTTTTAATAGGGAGGGTAGACTATGATGAATGTTTTAATAGGGAGGGTAGACTATGATGAATGTTTTAATAGGGAGGGTAGCCTATGATGAATGTTTTAATAGTGATGGTAGCCTATGGTGAGTGTTTTAATAGGGAGGGTAGCCTATGGTGAATGTTTTAATAGGGAGGGTAGACTATGGTGAATGTTTTAATAGGGAGGGTAGACTATGATGAATGTTTTAATAGGGAGGGTAGACTATGATTAATGTTTTAATAGGGAGGGTAGACTATGGTGAATGTTTTAATAGGGAGGGTAGACTATGATGAATGTTTTAATAGGGAGGGTAGCCTGTGAGGTAATATGTGTTTTTCTCCATTTCTTCACAGGCGAAGAAATTGGTCAGGTTGGTTACCTAGGAACAGTTTGATTAATAAAGAGTGGTCTACCTGGAGCGTTCAGTCAGTCTGATGGAAATATCTTGATCATAACTGGAGAGGGAGAGACAGAGAACAAATTCTAAGTCACCTGGCCCAAATATATATATATATCAATTAGAAACTCATTCCCCAAATATATATACCAATTAGAAACTCATTCCCCAAATATATATATATATCAATTAGAAACTCCTTCCCCAAATATATCAATTAGAAACTCATATATATATCAATTAGAAACTCATTCCCCAAATATATATATATATCAATTAGAAACTCCTTCCCCAAATAGATATATATCAATTAGAAACTCCTTCCCTAAATATATATACCAATTAGAAACTCATTCCCCAAATATATATACCAATTAGAAACTCATTCCCCAAATATATATACCAATTAGAAACTCATTCCCCAAATATATATATCAATTAGAAACTCCTTCCCCAAATATATATATTCCAATTAGAAACTCCTTCCCCAAATATATATATTCTAATTAGAAACTCCTTCCCCAAATATATATATCAATTAGAAACTCCTTCCCCAAATATATATATATATATCAATTAGAAACTCCTTCCCCAAATAGATATATATCAATTAGAAACTCCTTCCCTAAATATATATATCAATTAGAAACTCATTCCCCAAATATATATATATCAATTAGAAACTCCTTCCCCAAATATATATATATCAATTAGAAACTCCTTCCCCAAATATATATATCAATTAGAAACTCATTCCCCAAATATATATATCATTATAAACTCCTTCCCCAAATAGATATCAATAGAAACTCCTTCCCTAAATATATATGGTAGAAACTCATTCCCTATACCAATTAGAAACTCAATATATATATCAAGTCATTGATGGAAACTCATATATATATCAATTAGAAACTCATTCCCCAAATATATATATATCAATTAGAAACTCATTCCCCAAATATATATATATCAATTAGAAACTCCTTCCCCAAATATATATATATTAATTAGAAACTCCTTCCCCAAATATATATATTAATTAGAAACTCATTCCCCAAATATATATATCAATTAGAAACTCATTCCCCAAATATATATATATCAATTAGAAACTCATTCCCCAAATATATATATATCAATTAGAAACTCCATTCCCCAAATATATATATTAATTAGAAACTACTTCCCCAAATATATATATTAATTAGAAACTCCTTCCCCAAATATATATATCAATTAGAAACTCCTTCCCCAAATATATATATCAATTAGAAACTCCTTCCCCAAATATATATATCAATTAGAAACTCCTTCCCCAAATTCAAAATTAAACGTTTTACATTCACAGAACAATCTAACAAAGAGAAACTTTATAATTTTTGAAAGGTCTGATTTTATAGAGTTGGCAGCACAGTATGTAACAGCTTGTCACTAGCTTAGGGAGGAAACATCATGTACTATTTCATATATTAATTATAAGTAATAGAATATATAAGTACCTGCAGTCATTTACTATTTTGTTTGTGAAATTGGATACTAAATGTTGAACATTATTTCATTTCTGCATTTGATATCTTTTAGTTTAATTTGTTATATATATTTGTCCCTATGTGTGCCACATTCACAGACTTACCTCTGGTATTTAATAAGCTCTACTCCACAGCTTGCTTCATCCTTCATTTTCCACACTTTCTCTCCCAACTTTTCTGCCTTGCCGCTACTTTGCAGGTCATAAAGATGCTTATTCACAAATTTTCGTGTTTGGCCCAATTCTCTGGCAATTTCTTGCACACTCATCGCTCTTCCATCACTCTGTGACATCAGCACCCTCCTCAGTTCCTCCAATGTGTTGCCAGGGGTCTCAGAAGGACTAGGCACTCGATCTGACTCTGGAACAATCACAGAGACTGACGCCGCCCCTGGTTTCTCCACAGACCAGACTGGTGGTTTGTCTGTGGTTGCATAAAGACGTCCAGCTTTGTTTAAAGCGTACAGGACACTGTTTACATCCTTGGCCTTCTTCAGTCCAACAGCCTTAGCTATCTGGAGGGCAGTGGATCCTTGTTCCTTCACCTCTAAAAAGTCACATATTCTCTTCTTCAAGGCCGACTGGTCTCCTTGCTGGTTGTCGCAGGACATAGTTACTAGAATGTTGAAGCATGGGAGTAAAGGAAACAATGACAGACTTTAGCCAGTTGATGTTAAAAGTTAAGTTACAATTATGAAATCATTGTCATATACTGATGCCTGATGCCATATACTTAGCCTGTTGGAACCAGCCTGATTGCTGCGTCAACTTAAGGGATACTTAAGAGATTTTGGCAATGAAGCCCTTTAAACTACTTCCCCAGAGTCTGGTGAACTCACGGTTACACTTTTTATGATTCTGCATCCAGTATGAAGGACGTTATAGGTAGTTTCACAAGCCAATGCTAACTAGCGTTAGCGCAAAGACTGGAAGTCTATAGTATCTACTAGCAAGCTAGAAGTTACCATATACAACCAGTCATTGCGCTAACGCTAGTTAGCATCTTCCTCCAAACTGCACACAGATATACAAACGATATCTATGAGTTCATCTGACTCAAAGGAAGTAGATAAAGGGCTTCATTGCCAAAATCCTGAATGAAATAGAATGTTGAACGCAGCAATCAGGCTGGTTCCACCAATCAGTATGTTGGAAACCTCTGAGCATAAAGAACACAGGTCATGCTTTTCAACCATAAATACAAACTGCTGAAAAGCAGCTATTCATTTTACAAACTATTACTAATACAAACAGATATATACAGTTAAATGTATTTATTAATGTAATCAGTGTGAAACATGATGAATACTTGAGCAGTATTTCTAAAATGGTCTCATAACGAACATATAGTTGCTAACCTATATGATCCCTCATGGTCACCTGGTAAGTTCATATTTCATATGAATAAACAGATTTGAACTTTACATTTATAGAAGTACTAGGTCTATGTCGGATTTCGTCTTACCTTCCAGGTGACGAGATAGATGACTCGCGAGTGTTTTCTCTAGATGGGATCCAGCTTTTGTCAATTCAGGTCAAAAGCATTTATTTATTTTTGCATTTCAGCTAACCCTTTCCTAATATTTTCCTAATTCTCATAACCTGTCACTCCTAACCTGCTGCGTCAATTCTCCTAAACCTGTTTCAAAAAGTCAATTCTGACAAAAACGTAACCCTTCTAACCATTACCCTGCTTTTGTAGTTCTACAACCCGGAAATGAGTTACGTCTGATTCGTTCAGCCATCCTTATGGCGGAAATGAATGTGGAGAGAATAGGGTTTAGGAATAAACGCCGAAAATAAGGTCCGAGGTTAATTAACACAGGTTTTGGAGATTTTATACTTATTTTTTTTATATGAGATAATAGGAGTCAGCTAACATGACCTTTATGAATTATGAAGCCTTTATGCGCTTTTTAAGAAATAATATACATTCTTCAAAAGTCAACAAAAAAATACGTTAATTGATGAAGATTATTCCACAGAGCAAAACGTATAAAATCTTTTAAGCCGGCGTGTAACACATACCCAATTTATTTTCGTCGTTTATCCAAAAACGCCATTCATTTTCTCCATAAGATCTGTCCAAAGAACCATGCCGGAGTTAGTGCCTACAAAAAGACGCCATTACTATTTCTCTGTAGTGTCCTGTAGACAATTTCGTTTTCGATTCGCCTGAAAACAGTACTGAAACTGATATGCGTCAGCCTGTGATTAGCCTGAACAGCTGATAGTGGTCGCTGTGTAGACCATAAAAATAGTTGCAAGTAAGCGCCACCTAGCGGCTGTTCAGGCAACCTGTTACTCAGCCATGATGTCTTGTCAATTATTGAAAACGATTCTAGTTTTATTGTAGGCAAATGTCCACTGTTATTACTTAGGTTTTATGTCTATTTTGAGTGAAATGAAATGCCTGACTAACAAATGTATTCTTATCAAACAGGGCTACCTGCTTTTCACAATACCCCAAATCCAGAACACATACAGTATTATATAGAGCTGTTATAACATCAAACCCCCTTCCATCTCATATTGCTCAAATGAACAGCAAACCTGGTTTTAAAAAAAAAAGTCTGTATTATTTCATGTTTCATGTGGACCCCATGTAGAGTAGCTGCTGCTTTCACAACAGCTAATGGGGATCCTAATAAAATACCAATATTTATTCAGTTCATGAGATGTATTTCTCAAAGCCCATCTAATCAACAGTATACGTCTGAAACATTCATAACATTCCTGTCCATTTAAGAAAAGTACATTGTGTATTACTTCCTGTTAATCTGCTTTATCTATCTATACCCATAGTTGTTAATAACTTCCTGTTAATCTGCTTTATCTATCTATACCCATAGTTGTTAATAACTTCCTGTTAATCTGCTGTGTCTATCTATACCCATAGTTGTTAATAACTTCCTGTTAATCTGCTGTGTCTATCTATACCCATAGTTGTTAATAACTTCCTGTTAATCTGCTTTATCTATCTATACCCATAGTTGTTAAAAACTTCCTGTTAATCTGCTTTACCTATCTATACCCATAGTGGTTAATAACTTCCTGTTGCATATTGGTTTCGTGGAATGATGTTCAGTATCTTTATGCCTCATACTGTAGCCTTCATAACATACTGTAGCCTACATAACATACTGTAGCCTACATAACAAACCGTAGCCTACATAACATACTGTAGCCTACAGTGCACAACATACCGTAGCCTACATAACATACCTACAGCCTACAGTGCATAACATACCGTAGCCTACAGTACATAATCTGCTTTATCTATACTGTAGCCTAACAGTGCATATTGGTTTCCGTGAGCCTACAGTACATAACATACCGTATCTATCATAACAAACCGTAGCCTACATAACATACCTTCCTGTTAACATACTGTACCGTAGCCTACAGTGCATAACATACCGTAGCCTACATAACATACCGTAGCCTACATAACATACTGTAGCCTACAGTACATAACATACTGTAGCCTACATAACAAACCGTAGCCTACATAACATACTGTAGCCTACAGTACATAACATACCGTAGCCTACATAACAAACCGTAGCCTACATAACATACCGTAGCCTACATAACATACCGTAGCCTACAGTGCATAACATACCGTAGCCTACAGTACATAACATACTGTAGCCTACATAACAAACCGTAGCCTACATAACATACTGTAGCCTACAGTACATAACATACCGTAGCCTACAGTACATAACATACCGTAGCCTACATAACATACTGTAGCCTACAGTGCATAACATACCGTAGCCTACATAACATACCGTAGCCTACAGTGCATAACATACCGTAGCCTACAGTACATAACATACTGTAGCCTACATAACAAACCGTAGCCTACATAACATACTGTAGCCTACAGTACATAACAAACCGTAGTCTACAGTACATAACATACCGTAGTCTACAGTACATAACAAACCGTAGTCTACAGTACATAACAAACCGTAGTCTACAGTACATAACAAACCGTAGTCTACAGTACATAACAAACCGTAGTCTACAGTACATAACATACCGTAGCCTACAGTACATAACATACCGTAGCCTACAGTACATAACATACCGTAGCCTACAGTACATAACATACCGTAGTCTACATAACAAACCGTAGCCTACATAACAAACCATAGCCTACATAACATACCGTAGCCTACAGTACATACCGTAGCCTACAGTACATAACATACCGTAGTCTACATAACATACCGTAGCCTACATAACATACCGTAGCCTACAGTACATACAGTAGCCTACATAACATACAGTAGCCTACATAACATACCGTAGCCCACAGTACATAACAAACCGTAGCCTACATAACATACCGTAGCCTACAGTACATAACATACCGTAGGCTACAGTACATAACATACCGTAGGCTACAGTACATAACATACCGTAGCCTACAGTACATAACATACAGTAGTCTACATACCATACCGTAGCCTACAGTACATACCGTAGCCTACAGTACATAACATACCGTAGCCTACATAACATACCGTAGCCTACATAACATACCGTAGCCTACAGTACATACAGTAGCCTACAGTACATACAGTAGCCTACATAACATACAGTAGCCTACATAACATACAGTAGCCTACATAACATACCGTAGCCCACAGTACATAACAAACCGTAGCCTACGTAACATACCGTAGCCTACATAACATACCGTAGCCTACAGTACATAACATACCGTAGCCTACAGTACATAACATACCGTAGGCTACAGTACATAACATACCGTAGGCTACAGTACATAACATACCGTAGCCTACAGTACATAACATACCGTAGCCTACAGTACATAACATACAGTAGTCTACATACCATACTGTAGCCTACAGTACATAACATACCGTAGCCTACATACCATACTGTAGCCTACAGTACATAACATACCGTAGCCTACATAACATACAGTAGCGTACATAACATACCGTAGCCTACAGTACATAACATACCGTAGCCTACATAACATACCGTAGCCTACAGTACATAACATACCGTAGCCTACATAACATACCGTAGCCAACATAACATACCGTAGCCTACAGTACATAACATACCGTAGACCTCAGTACAGTACATACCGTAGTCTACATAACATACCGTAGCCTACAGTACATAACATACCGTAGCCTACATAACATACCGTAGCCTACATAACATACCGTAGCCAACATAACATACCGTAGCCTACATAACATACCGTAGCCTACATAACATACCGTAGCCAACATAACATACCGTAGCCTACATAACATACCGTAGCCTACATAACATACCGTAGCCAACATAACATACCGTAGCCTACATAACATACCGTAGCCTACATAACATACCGTAGCCAACATAACATACCGTAGCCTACAGTACATAACATACCGTAGACCTCAGTACAGTACATACCGTAGTCTACATAACATACCGTAGCCTACAGTACATAACATACCGTAGCCTACATAACATACCGTAGCCTACATAACATACCGTAGCCAACATAACATACCGTAGCCTACATAACATACCGTAGCCTACATAACATACCGTAGCCAACATAACATACCGTAGCCTACAGTACATGGTGTACAGTATCAACATCAAGGACCAGGTACTCTTGGTAAACTAAAGCAATGGTTTCAACATTTGTACCCTTATAGTATGTCAACTGTTTCTTCATGAATAGACAGGATCCTGCATTCATGACAAGTAGGAAACTACATTCAAATGAATGTAAGTTATTAACATGGAGCTTCCTATTGGTTGATTCAGATTCTATCAAGTGGGAAACTACATTCAAATTAATGTAAGTTATTAACATAGAATCTGAATCAACCAATAGGAAGCTCTATCAAGTGGGAAACTACATTCAAATGAATGTAAGTTATTAACATACAGCTTCCTATTGGTTGATTCAGATTCTATCAAGTGGGAATCTCAGCTATGATCTAAACAGAATTCTTTAATGTCAAAGAGGAAGAATTCAAAAAATATTTATTTTAAATAAGGATTAGATAAGTATTCAACCCCCGAGTCAATACATTAGAATCACATTTGGCAGCGATTACAGCTGTGAGTCTTTCTGGGTAAGTCTCTAAGAGTGATTACAGCTGTGAGTCTTTCTGGGTAAGTCTCTAAGAGTGATTATAGCTGTGAGTCTATCTGGGTAAGGCTCTAAGAGTGATTACAGCTGTAAGTTTTTCTGGATAAGTCTCTAAGAGCTGTGAGTCTTCATTGGAGAAATGGCCGAACAATTTTTTTATCAGCCCATAGAATAGATGTGCCTGACCAGCTTCTCACTCATATGGCGCTCCACGCTAGGGGTTACCAGTAGGGTCCAGGACAACGGCAGAGTGGATCCTGCGATTGGCATACTAAAAACGCAAGTGGTAATACAAAGTCAGTATATCAAAATGTCCTCAAACATAACATATTCAAGTATAGTACTGTCCAATCTCTCACTAAATGGTCCATCTTGTGCAGCTTACCAAGAGTATCCAGTGGTAGTTTGTCAGGTTGCAAGCGCCAATCCATCAACTGTGCTGCTTCCAGACTGGTGTACAGGAAGAGGAATGAAGATACCTTTATATATACATGTGGCAGGCCATCTTTTGTCCGGAAGGTTGCAGCTCTCCACATATTGACCCCTCTAGACTCTTATTTTGAACCATGACACAAAAACAACTCTGCAGACAAGCATTTACCTTTGACCTTTGTGTTCTTGCGCGTCACCACCTCATCCCCATGCAGGACAATTCCTGCCACAACGTGATCCTCAATAAAAACATCCCCCTCCACTTGAAGGTCAACCCTCCTCAATTGGAGGTAGAAGTCAATGACCTAAACCTAGAATGGTATATAATTGGTCCAAGTTGACATGATGCCCAGGCATTAACAACAACTCTAATTCTAACTTATACCAACAACACGCATGGAAATGTCATCCAATTCAACCATAACATACCTTCCCCCATTAAACCACTCATTGGGCTTCAACGTAAGGAAGTCATGGAGGTGCGGGATGGCAACAGGATCCCTCCAACAGGATCCCTCCAACAGGATCGCTCGCGGTTGGCCTTGTCCACTCCATGCGACGACACTGTTTCTTCACCGCTGGGCAGAAAAAGGGTGTCCAAACTGCCTGACTGTACAGATGTGATCAACAGGCAGAATGTAACCAAATCAGTCACGTTCCACGTACTCTATTCTCTAATTCGTCATCCCTGCTGGGGTGCTTCTCAGACAGAGACTATAGAATAAATGGTGAGAGTTCAGGTTCGTCGGACATGTTGGCTGGTCGTTTGCATGGGGTGTTTCTCAGACAGAGACTATTGAATAAATGGTGAGAGTTCAGGTTGGACATGTTGGCTGGTCTTTTGCATGGGGTGTTTCTCAGACAGAGACTATTGAATAAATGGTGAGAGTTCAGGTTCGTTCGGACATCCCTTTGCATGGTGTGTTTCTCAGACAGAGACTATTGAATAACAGTTTGAGAGTTCAGGTTCGTTGACATGTTGGCTGGTCCTTTGCATGGTGTGTTTCTCAGACAGAGACTATTGAATAAATGGTGAGAGTTCAGGTTCGTCGGACATGTTGGCTGGTCCTTTGCATGGGGGTGATGTACGTTTCCTTTAACAATCAGTCTTCCAGATAGATGACACAGGAACATTGGGGATAAAACTCTTTAGTAAAAAAACACAATTGCAGACAAGAGATTCACATACAGAATACCTCAGTAGTCTATAGTAAAGATCTGTGTGGCGAAACAGGAGACGACACTCTTTATACAACCTACCGTCAATCATATCTTAACACTATTGCATCTGATTAGATACAAAGCATCTAAGATGAGTAAAACATTGTCTAGACTGTGGTTTCTCTCTCTACTATCTCAGCCTCGAGCCTGTGTGAATATCAGCAGGTGCAGACAATTCTCAGCCTGAGAACTAAAGCAGTACATCTCCATTCACCCAGTACTTTTCCATCATTGCGCATTGCAAGCATACAAAGGTTATCACATATATATATACAGTAATCATGGCATTGGTGTAGCCCCACACCTGACCCCCAGGGTAAACCCCAGACAGACAGACCTGCATTTTGTGTTCATGGATATACAGAAAAACCCATGAGGACCACATGGCTTAGTAAAATGGTCAACATTTTGTGACATACCCAAATAAGGCAAAATCTAGTAACAAATAAGACCGACCTGTTGATCAACAGTTGATTGTTCTTCCTGGCGTTTTGGCGGCCATCTGCTCATTGGTGGCTCACTTATGGCCAGAGCATTTTGGTGGCCATCTGCTCATTGGTGGCTCACTTATGGCCAGAGCGTTTTGGTGGCCATCTGCTCATTGTTGGCTCACTTATGGCCAGAGCGTTTTGGCGGCCATCTGCTCATTGGTGGCTCACTTATGGCCGAAGCGTTTTGTGCCCAGATGCCTTGTTCTTAGCTTTATTGGCGTAGGACTGTCCACACTTCCGCCAATGGCCAGTACAGCTGCCTCTGGGCACTGACCGATGCAGAGCAGGAGCACGTCTTTGTTGGCAACAGAGTAAAGACGTGCTGCTTGTCTGAGAAACCCTGGTAGAGGAACGACTGGGCGATTCGTCTTTTTACCACAATCCTCCTGGCCAAGGCCTCCGCTCCAGTTTCTGCCATGTCTTCCTCTTCCTGTGCCACACAGGACTGGATGCCTTCAGCAAAGGACACCATGTCTTCCTCCGACATGTGGCGGTGGGCATTCGCCTGGAAAATTGCTCATGGCACTCTGGAGTCAGGTGGGAAATCCCTAGGTTAGTAGGCCCTGCACCACCTCCCTCAAGGCATTGGTTTGGAGTTGGTAGAGTAGATAAACCAATTGATCTACTCCGAACCTTCTTCCATCCAACTAATTTATCTACTCCGACCTTCTTCCATCCAACTAATTTATCTATTCCGACCTTCTTCCATCCAACTAATTTATCTACTCTGACCTTCTTCCATCCAACCAATTTACCTACTCCGACCTTCTTCCATCCAACCAATTTACCTACTCCGACCTTCTTCCATCCAACCAATTTACCTACTCGGACCTTCTTCCAGCCAACCAATTTACCTACTCCGACCTTCTTCCATCCAACCAATTTACCTACTCGGACCTTGTTCCAGCCAACCAATTTACCTACTCGAACCTTCTTCCATCCAACCAATTCATTTTATTTCTATTTATTTAAACTAGGCAAGCCAGTTAAGAACAAATTCTTATTTACAATGACGGCCTACTCCGGCCAAACCCGGACGATGCTGGGCCAATTGTGCGCCACCCTATGGGACTCCCAATCACATCCAGATGTGATTCAGCCTGGATTCGAACCAGGGACTGTAGTGCCGCCTCTTGCACTGAGATGCCTTAGAGCGCTGCACCAGTTGGTAGCAGCTGCGCCACACGAGGACAACATTGAAGCTCTCTGAGCAGATGTTTGTAATTCCGTCTGACTGGATGCCCAAGCTGTTTAGCACACATTGTGCACTCGTCCATCGGAGAGCGACTGATAAGCCTCGAAATCGGGGCTCCGGTGGACACACTCTCTCCAGTGTGCATTCGTTGTCACTCCTCGACTACGAGGCCAAGAGCTCTTGGATGGCCTGCTGCTAATCGGTCACAGATTGGTCACCCTCTAACCCCATCTTGTGCTTCACATTTTTCCAGATGTGGTTCCAGCTAATGACAATCCTGGCTTGCGGCAACACAGACTGGATTACAACCCTCAAAAGATGTTGATAGTTGGAGAAGGAGCGAAAGGACGGTGTGAAAGAACAGTTTAAAGAATGCCAAGAAGGACAGGTGCCTCTTGAAAAGCTACGTGACAGAAAACAAGGGGGTGAAACATACAATCTGCCCAGGTCAAACATGGTGCTCCTTGGTGTTTGATTTGAATGACTGCCTCTTCAACCATTTCTGGTTCTGCCAACACCAGAAGGGTTGCGGGTCCAGTCTCCATCTGGGAAGAATGTCACCCATCATATGCGTTGGCACCAACTCGCCCCGTTTCAAAACAGTCACGTCCTTTTTGCTCGACGAAATGTGTTCTTCCCTTGTGACAAGTTGCGAAGTTGGTACACTGGCATGAAGGATGCATTTAGGGGTGGTGGTGGGTCGTTGGTCATGAGTATACTTTGCCAGGTGTTCAGTCATTCACCTGGACATTTCATCTATAAATGAGGGAGCGGATCAGATGAAATCCCTTGCTTGCTGCTGTTGGCACGGGGGTCGGGAGACAGCGGAATTGCGCTATAATGCAAAACAAACACGGTGGGCTGCAAGCATAATCAACATAAGCAGTAGCTAGGGGGCCCCCGACCTTTATTACCATTAGTTATTAACATAAGCAGTAGCTAGGGGGCCCCCGACCTTTATTACCATTAGTTATTAACATAAGCAGTAGCTAGGGGGCCCCCGACCTTTATTACCATTAGTTATTAACATAAGCAGTAGCTAGGGGGCCCCCGACCTTTATTACCATTAGTTATTAACATAAGCAGTAGCTAGGGGGCCCCCGACCTTTATTATCATTAGTTATTAACATAAGCAGTAGCTAGGGGGCCCCCGACCTTTATTACCATTAGTTATTAACATAAGCAGTAGCTAGGGGGCCCCCAACCTTTATTACCATTAGTTATTAACATAAGCAGTAGCTAGGGGGGCCCCCGACCTTTATTATCATTAGTTATTAACATAAGCAGTAGCTAGGGGGCCCCCGACCTTTATTATCATTAGTTATTAACATAAGCAGTAGCTAGGGGGCCCCCGACCTTTATTATCATTAGTTATTA
This sequence comes from Oncorhynchus keta, assembly GCF_023373465.1. Classification (NCBI taxonomy): domain Eukaryota; kingdom Metazoa; phylum Chordata; class Actinopteri; order Salmoniformes; family Salmonidae; genus Oncorhynchus; species Oncorhynchus keta. Next base: position 32,493,493 of record NC_068423.1, on the reverse strand, counting down.
ACATAAGCAGTAGCTAGGGGGCCCCCAACCTTTATTATCATTAGTTATTAACATAAGCAGTAGCTAGGGGGGCCCCCAACCTTTATTATCATTAGTTAATAACATAAGCAGTAGCTAGGGGGCCCCCAACCTTTATTATCATTAGTTATTAAGAACTCAGTCACTTACTGGTGTGTTAGAATAGTAAAATACAAGGTGCAATTTTGAGATTCGGTTGTGCATCAGCAAGTGGTTATCAAATTAAATCAAAGTTTATTGGTCACATACACATATTGTAGAATATAACAGATGTCGCCTATTGAATATCATTGTAGAATATGACAGATATTTGGGGGATTTTTATTTTTTATTTATTTCACCAGGTAGGCCAGTTGAGAACAATGTTCTCATTTACAACTGCAACCTGGCCAAGATAAAGCAAAGCAGTGCAACATAAACACAGAGTTAGAACATGGAATAAATAAACGTTCAGTCAATAATACAATCGAAAAGGTCTATATACAGTGTGTGCAAATGAGGTAGGATAAGGGAGGTAAGGCAATAAATTGGCCATAGTGGCGAAATAATTACAATGTGTCACGACTAGTCAAGGTGGGTGGAATCAGGCGCAGAGAGCAAATAATGAATAAAGGTTTATTCTCCGGTGAACAAAAATAAACACGGAACAACCCAAAATACAAACAGGGTGAAAAATATCCAAAACAGGGATTTACAGACAAACCGGAGAAATAAAACACAAAAACACCGACAGCCGAAACGAAATGTCAAAAACACACAATCCCGCACAAAACAAGGGCGGGACAACCTACATTATATACAGATACTAATTAACTAACACACAGGTGAAAACAATCAGACAAACCAACAGAGGGATCGGTAGTGGCTAATAGAGCACAGCCTGAACGGGCAGGAGAGCCAAAACCAACAGATAACCGAAAAGGATCGGTAGTGGCTAGTAGGACGGTGACGACGACCGCCGAGCACCACGGAATGGGCAGGAGAGCCAAAACCAACAGATAACCGGGCAGGAGAGCCAACCGCCGAGCACCGCCCGAACGGGCAGGAGAGCCAACCTCGGCGGAAGTCGTGACACAATATAGCAATTAAACACTGGAATGGTAGATGTGCAGAAGATGAGTGTGCAAGTAGAGATACTGGGGTACAAAGGAGCAAAATAAATTACAATATGGGGATGAGGTAGTTAGATGGGCTATTTACAGATGGGATATGAACAAGTGCAGTGATCTGTGAGCTGCTCTGACAGCTGGTGCTTAAAGCTAGTGAGGGAGATATGAGTCTCCAGCTTCAGAGATTTTTGCAATTCGTTCCAGTCATGGGCAGCAGAGAACTGGAACGAAAGGCGGCCAAACGAGGAATTGGCTTTGGGGGTGACCAGTGAGATATACCTGCTGGAGCGCGTGCTACGGGTGGGTGCTGCTATGGTGACCAGTGAGCTGAGATAAGGCGGGGTTTTACCTAGCAAAGACTTGTAGATGACCTGGAGCCAGTGGGTTTGGCGTCAAATATGAACCCTGGGCCAGCCAACGAGAGCATACAGGTCGCAGTGGTGGGTAGTATATGGGGCATTGGTGACAAAACGGATGGCACTGTGAAAGCAAATTGGATGCAGTCTGAGTAGAATGTTGGAGGATATTTTGTAAATGACATCGCCGAAGTCGAGGATCGGTAGGATAGTCAGTTTTACGAGGGTATGTTTGGCAGCATGAGTGAAGAATGATTGGTTGGGAAATAGGAAGCCAATTCAATTCAATCTCAGACGATACGAAAGAAAGGTTGAACAGGCTAGTAATAGGGGTTGCAACAATTTCGGCACATCATTTTAGAAAGAGAGGGTCCAGAGTGTCTAGCCCGGCAGATTTGTAGGGGTCCAGATTTTGCAGCTCTTTCAGAACATCAGCTATCTGGATTTGGGTGAAGGAGAAATGGGGGAGGTTTGGGCAAGTTTCTGTAGTGGGTGCAGTGCTGTTGACCGGGGTAGGGGTAGCCAGGTGGAAAGAATGACCAGCCATAGAAAAATGCTTATTGAAATTCTCAATTATTGTGGATTTATTGGTGATGACAGTGTTTCCTAGCCTCAGTGCAGTGGGCAGCTGGGAGGAGGTGCTCTTATTCTACATGGACTTTTTTTCTCTCACCTTTCTGTGGCAAATTTCTGTTTGATAAAGCTGGCCTTTGCTTTCCTAACTGCCTGTGTATATTGGATCCTAATATCCCTGAAAAGGCGCATATCGCGGGTGCTATTCAATGCTAATGCAGTACGTCACAGGATGTTTTTGTGTTGGTCAAGGGCAGTCAGGTCTGGAGTGAACCAAGGACTATATCTGTTCCTGGTTCTACATTTTTTGAATGGGGCTTATTTAATTAAGTCTATTTAAGATGGCGAGGAAGGCACTTTTGAAGAACAACCAGGCATCCTCTACTGACTGGATGAATTCAATATCCTTCCAGGATACCCCGGCCAGGTCGATTAGAAAGGCCTGCTCGCTGAAGTGTTTTAGGGAGTGTTTGACAGTGATGAGGGGTGGTCGTTTAGCCGCAGACCCATTACGGATGCAGGCAACGAGGCAGTGATCGCTGAGATCTTGGTTGAAGACAGCAGAGGTGTATTTAGAGGGGAAGTTGGTTAGGATGATATCTATGAGGATGCCTGTGTTTACGGATTTGGGGTTGTAACTAGTAGGTTTATTGATAATTTGTGTGTGATTGAGGGCATCGAGCTTAGATCGTAGGATGGCCGGCGTGTTAAGCATGTCCAAGTTTAGGTCGCCTAACAGCACGAGCTCTGAAGACAGATGGGGGGGCAATCAATTCACTTATGGTGTCCAGGGCACAGCTGGGGGCAGAGGGAGGTCTATAGCAAGCAGCAACGGTGAGAGACTTGTTTCTGGAAAGGTGTATTTTCAAAAGTAGAAGCTCAAATTGTTTTGGTACAGACCTGGATAGTAAGACAGCCTGCAGAGTTCTCTGCAGGAGATTGCAACTCCACCCGCTATGCAGTTCTATCTTGTAGAAAAATGTTATAGTTAGGGATGGAAATTTCAGGGTTTTTGGTAGTCTTCCTAAGCCAGGGTTCAGACACGGCTAGGACATCAGGGATGTAGATGTAGCCTATTGAATATCATTCTAGAATATGACAGATGTTGTAGCCTATTGAATATCATTCTAGAATATGACAGATGTAGTAGTAGCCTATTGAATATCATTCTAGAATACGACAGATGTTGTAGCCTATTGAATATCATTCTAGAATATGACAGATGTAGTAGCCTATTGAATATCATTCTAGAATATGACAGATGTAGTAGCCTATTGAATATCATTCTAGAATATGACAGATATGAATATCATTCTAGAGTAGCCTATTGAATATCATTCTAGAATATGACAGATGTAGTCATTCTAGCCTATTGAATATCATTCTAGAATATGACAGATGTAGTAGCCTATTGAATATCATTCTAGAATATGACAGAAGTAGCCTATTGAATATCATTCTAGAATATGACAGATGTAAGTAGCCTATTGAATATCATTCTAGAATATGACAGATGTTGTAAGTAGCCTATTGAATATCATTCTAGAATATGACAGATGTAGTAGCCTATTGAATAGCCTATTGAATATCATTCTAGAATATGACAGATGTAGTAGCCTATTGAATATCATTCTAGAATATGACAGATGTTGTAGCCTATTGAATATCATTCTAGAATATGACAGATGTAGTAGCCTATTGAATATCATTCTAGAATACGACAGATGTTGTAGCCTATTGAATATCATTCTAGAATATGACAGATGTAGTAAGTAGCCTATTGAATATCATTCTAGAATATGACAGATGATGTAGCCTATTGAATATCATTCTAGAATATGACAGATGATGTAGCCTATTGAATATCATTCTAGAATATGACAGATGTAGTAGCCTATTGAATATCATTCTAGAATATGACAGATGTAGTAGCCTATTGAATATCATTCTAGAATATGACAGATGTTGTAGCCTATTGAATATCATTCTAGAATATGACAGATGTTGTAGCCTATTGAATATCATTCTAGAATATGACAGATGTTGTAGCCTATTGAATATCATTCTAGAATATGACAGATGTTGTAGCCTATTGAATATCATTCTAGAATATGACAGATGTTGTAGCCTATTGAATATCATTCTAGAATATGACAGATGTTGTAGCCTATTGAATATCATTCTAGAATATGACAGATGTTGTAGCCTATTGAAAAAACAGACAAATACAGAAGTCAAGAAACTGTCTCAGGGACATTCCGTCAACTGAATTGATAAATGAACACATAACGGTAAAGTGATTCACCTTGAGCTGGAATCGGTCATTGAGTGGTTTGCTTGGTCTTCGCTGGGTGAGTGTTTTAATAATGAGGGTAGACTATGGTGAGTGTTTTAATAGTGAGGGTAGCTTGTGAGGTAATATGCATTTTTCTCAATTTCTTCAGGGGAGAATGGGATCGTAGTCCTCTGGGTCAGGTAGTCCTCTGGGTCAGGTAGTCCTCTGGGTCATCTAGGAACAGTTTGATGTAATAAAGAGCGGTCTACTTGGTGTGATGGAAATATCTTGATCATAACTGCAGAGAGAGAGGGAGAGAGAGAGGGAGGGAGATTCAGTTGATGTTACCATGTAAAAGAGCACAAACAAAGCCAAACCTTAACCAAATACAGAATTACAGACACCATCAGAAAAACATGGTTAGCCAGAGAGGACAGACTGGCATCACTGTGGATCAGGAAGCCAGAGGAGACTGGCGTCACTGTGGGTCAGGAAGCCAGAGAGGACAGACTGGCATCACTGTGGGCCAGGAAGCCAGAGAGGACAGACTGGCATCACTGTGGGTCAGGAAGCCAGAGAGGACAAACTGGCATCACTGTGGGCCAGGAAGCCAGAGAGGACAGACTGGCATCACTGTGGGTCAGGAAGCCAGAGGAGACTGGCATCACTGTGGGTCAGGAAGCCAGAGAGGACAGACTGGCATCACTGTCGGTCAGGAAGCCAGAGAGGACAAACTGGCATCACTGTGGGTCAGGAAGCCAGAGGAGACTGGCATCACTGTGGGTCAGGACAGACTGGCATCACTGTGGGTCAGGAGACAGACTGGCATCACTGTGGGTCAGGAAGCCAGAGAGGACAGACTGGCATCACTGTGGGTCAGGAAGCCAGAGAGGACAGACTGGCATCACTGTCGGTCAGGACGCCAGAGTGGAGACTGGCATCACTGTGGGCCAGGAAGCCAGAGAGGACAGACTGGCATCACTGTGGGTCAGGAAGCCAGAGGAGACTGGCATCACTGTGGGTCAGGAAGCCAGAGAGGACAGACTGGCATCACTGTCGGTCAGGAAGCCAGAGAGGACAAACTGGCATCACTGTCGGTCAGGAAGCCAGAGAGGACAAACTGGCATCACTGTCGGTCAGGAAGCCAGAGGAGACTGGCATCACTGTGGGTCAGGAAGCCAGAGAGGACAGACTGGCATCACTGTCGGTCAGGAAGCCAGAGAGGACAAACTGGCATCACTGTCGGTCAGGAAGCCAGAGGAGACTGGCATCACTGTGGGTCAGGAAGCCAGAGGAGACTGGCATCACTGTGGGTCAGGAAGCCAGAGAGGACAGACTGGCATCACTGTCGGTCAGGACGCCAGAGTGGAGACTGGCATCACTGTGGGCCAGGAAGCCAGAGAGGACAGACTGGCATCACTGTGGGCCAGGAAGCCAGAGAGGACAGACTGGCATCACTGTGGGTCAGGAAGCCAGAGAGGACAGACTGGCATCACTGTGGGTCAGGAAGCCAGAGAGGACAGACTGGCATCACTGTGGGTCAGGAAGCCAGAGGAGACTGGCATCATCACTGTGGGTCAGGAAGCCAGAGAGGACACACTGGCATCACTGTGGGTCAGGAAGCCAGAGAGGACAGACTGGCATCACTGTGGGCCAGGAAGCCAGACTGGCATCACTGTGGGTCCGGAAGCCAGAGAGGACAGACTGGCATCACTGTGGGCCAGGAAGCCAGAGGACAGACTGGCATCACTGTGGGTCAGGAAGCCAGAGGACAGACTGGCATCACTGTGGGTCAGGAAGCCAGAGAGGACAGACTGGCATCACTGTCGGTCAGGAAGCCAGAGAGGACAAACTGGCATCACTGTCGGTCAGGAAGCCAGAGTGGAGACTGGCATCACTGTGGGACAGGAAGCCAGAGAGGACAGACTGGCATCACTGTGGGTCAGGAAGCCAGAGAGGACAGACTGGCATCACTGTGGGTCAGGAAGCCAGAGAGGACAGACTGGCATCACTGTGGGTCAGGAAGCCAGAGAGGACAGACTGGCATCACTGTGGGTCAGGAGCGATAGAAAGTTCTAAATCACCTTCCCCAAATATATATATCAATTAGAAACTCCTTCCCCAAATATATATATATATATCAATTAGAAACTCCTTCCCCAAATATATCAATTAGAAACTCCTTCCCCAAATATATCAATTAGAAACTCCTTCCCCAAATATATCAATTAGAAACTCCTTCCCCAAATATATATATATATATATATATCAATTAGAAACTCTTTCCCCAAATTCAAAATGAAAAGTTTAACATTCACAGAACAATGTAACAAAGAGAAACTTTATAATTTTGGGGGAAAGGTCTGATGTTATAGAGTTGGCAGCACAGTATGTCACAGCTTGCCACTAGCTTAGGGAGGAAACATCATGTACTATTTAATATATTAATTATAAGTAATAGAATATATAAGTACCTGCAGTCATTTACTATTTTGTTTGTGAAATTGGATACTAAATGTTGAACATTATTTCATTTCTGCATTTGATATCTTTTAGTTTAATTTGTTATATATATTTGTCCCTATGTGTGCCACATTCACAGACTTACCTCTGGTATTTAATAAGCTCTACTCCACAGCTTGCTTCATCCTTCATTTTCCACACTTTCTCTCCCAACTTTTCTGCCTTGCCGCTACTTTGCAGGTCATAAAGATGCTTATTCACAAATTTTCGTGTTTGGCCCAATTCTCTGGCAATTTCTTGCGCACTCATTCCTCTTCCATCACTCTTTGACGTCAGCACCCTCCTCAGTTCTTCCTCTGTGATGCCAGGGGTCTCAGAAGGGCTAGGCACCCGATCTGACTCTGGAACAATCACAGAGACTGACGCCGCCCCTGGTTTCTCCACAGACCAGACTGGTGGTTTGTCTGGTGTTGCATAAAGAAGTCCAGCTTTGTTTAAAGCGTACAGGACACTGTTTACATCCTTGGCCTTGTTCAGTCCAACAGCCTTAGCTATCTGGAGGGCAGTGGATCCTTGTTTCTTCACCTCTAAAAAGTCACATATTCTCTCCTTAAAGGCCAACTGGTCTCCTTGCCGGTTGTCGCAGGACATAGTCACTAGAATGTTGAAGCATGGGAGTAAAGGAAAAAAATGACAGACTTTAGCCAGTTGATGTTCAGTGTAGAATTCGGTGATAACGCCTGAGAAGCCGGTGTTTGGAGGATATATTGGTACATTGAAGGCCGGCAAACCGTGCCAATATATCCTCCAAACACCGGCTTCGAAGCCATTGTCACCGTTATAAAACCGGTTACCAACATGTTTAAATAATGATTTAACATATTTTCATTAAAAACATTGAGGAATTTATTCATTCTATGTCACCACCCATACGTAGAATGTATGCACACATGACTGTAAGTCGCTTTGGATAAAAGCGTCTGCTAAATGGCATATATTATATATTATGTCATCCTTCCACAAGATATAGTCCCGACACTAATCTAGGGTCGCTACCCAAGCCGCATGGTCGTTCGTCCTATCGGTTCGGTTGCCAGAGCCAGTATTTAAGTCTTCTTGTTCTGTATCTATGGACCCGACCCAGTCGGTCATTCTAAATATTCTATTGCCATACTGGATGGCAACGTTCTTATCCCTTGCCAGCCAACTACGACTAACTTACAGTCACGTCAAACAGTGCAGACAGGATAACAACAAAGTAGCTGCATTTGTTTTAAGCTGTTTTGTAGTGACATGTATGTGGATACATCCATAACAATGAGCTAATGAGGCGTGATTTCACCTGGTATAGAAAATGGGCTCACTCGTCTGGACACTGTTGTTCAGAGGAGCTAGCCAACAACACAGCTAACGCAATCATTTCATACTGAAGCTGGAAAGACTGCAAACAAGCTGCACTTTGTATTGCTTTACCTTTATCTATTATTAGATGGTCCTTCTGTAGCTCAGTTGGTAGAGCATGGCGCTTGTAACGCCAGGGTAGTGGGTTCGATTCCCGGGACCACCCATACGTAGAATGTATGCACACATGACTGTAAGTCGCTTTGGATAAAAGCGTCTGCTAAATGGCATATATAAAAATATATAAATATATAAAAAAATATTAGTTCTTTGCATAAAAATTATGCCGATTTCATTATTTCGACTGCTTGTGAAAACCTGCCTGCCTGTCTGTCTGTCTCATCCCGACACGTTCACAACTACAATGCGACAGCTGGAGATCGAATTTGAATATTGAAACAATGTTGCAAATGTCAGACAGCCAGCGAGGTTATTACCAAACTCTGCTGTTGAAAACTAAATGTTAGTCTGAAAGAAATGTGAGATAACGTCTAGATGCTTTTTATAGTGGAGATCAAGTTTATAAATTGCCTGGCTGGGCTGATGAGACTGTGGATTGCGCAATCAGATGGAACCGAGTAAATAGGCATTTTAACGTCATAGATTTAGCGGGTGGTAACTTGTGGAATATACACCGACTGGAATGCGGTTTTAGCGAATCAGCATTCAGGATTAGACACACCTGTTGTATAAAGATTCTTATTCACCTAATTTTTGTGATTGGCCCAATTCTCTGGCAATTTGTGGCGCACTCATCCCTCTTCCATCACTCTTTGACATCAGCACCCTCCTCAGTTCCTCCACTGTGATGCCAGGGGTCTCAGAAGGACTAGGCACTCGATCTGACTCTGGAACACTCACAGAGACTGACGCCGCCCCTGGTTTCTCCACAGACCAGACTGGTGGTTTGTCTGGTGTTACATAAAGACGTCCAGCTTTGTTTAAAGTGTACAGGACACTGTTTACATCCTTGGCTTTCATTAGTCCAACAGCCTTAGCTATCTGGAGGGCAGTGGATCCTTGTTTCTTCACCTTTAAAAAGGTACATATTCTCTCCTTCAAGGCCGACTGGTCTCCTTGCTGGTTGTCGCAGGACATAGTTACTAGAATGTTGAAGCATGGGAGTAAAGGAAACAATGACAGACTTTAGCCAGTTGATGTTCAAAGTCATATACTGATGGAAGTTAGCCTGTTGGAACCAGCCTGATTGCTGCGTCAACTTAAGGGACACTTAGAGATTTTGGCAATGAAGCCCTTTAACTACTTCCCCAGAGTCTGGTGAACTCATGGTTACCATTTATATGATTCTGCATCCAGTATGAAGGACGTTATAGGTAGTTTCACAAACCGATGCTAACTAGCGCAAAGACTACTAGCAAGCTAGAAGCTACCATAGACATCGTCATTACGCTAACGCTAATTAGCATCTTCCTCCAAACTGCACACAGATATACAAACGATATCTACGAGTTCATCTGACTCAAAGGAAGTAGATAAAGGGCTTCATTGCCAAAATCCTGAATGAAATAGAATGTTGAACGCAGCAATCAGGCTGGTTCCACCAATCAGTATGTTGGAAACCTCTGAGCATAAAGAACACAGGTCATGGTTTTCAACCATAAATAATACAAACTGCTGAAAAGCAGCTATTCATTTTAAAAGGTTATTACTAATACATTTAACTGTATGATGCTGTTTGTATCTATTAATGTAATCAGTGTGAAACATGATGAATACTTGAGTGCCAGTATTTCTAAAATGGTCTCATAGCTAACCAATAGTAGCTAACCTATAACTTTAGTGGCAGCTAACCTATAATGTTAGTAGCAACTAACCTATAGTAGCAACTAACCTATAGTAGCAGCTAACCTATAGCAGTAGCTAACCTATAGTAGTAGCTAACCTATAGTAGTAGCTAACCTATAGTAGTAGCAGCTAACCTATAGCAGCAGCTAACCTATAGTAGCAGCTAACCTATAGTAGCAGCTAACCTCTAGTAGCAGCCAGCCTATAGTAGCAGCCAGCCTATAGTAGCAGCTAACCTCTAGTAGCAGCTAACCTCTAGCAGCAGCTAACCTCTAGTAGCAGCTAACCTCTAGGAGCAGCTAACCTCTAGGAGCAGCTAACCTCTAGGAGCAGCTAACCTCTAGTAGCAGCTAACCTCTAGGAGCAGCTAACCTCTAGGAGCAGCTAACCTCTAGTAGCAGCTAACCTCTAGTAGCAGCTAACCTCTAGTAGCAGCTAACCTCTAGTAGCAGCTAACCTCTAGTAGCAGCTAACCTCTAGTAGTAGCTAACCTATAGTAGTAGCTAACCTATAGTAGCAGCTAACCTATAGTAGCAGCTAACCTATAGTAGCAGCTAACCTCTAGTAGCAGCTAACCTATAGTAGTAGCTAACCTATAGTAGAAGCTAACCTCTAGTAGTAGCTAACCTATAGTAGCAGCTAACCTATAGTAGCAGCTAACCTCTAGTAGCAGCTAACCTCTAGTAGCAGCTAACCTATAGTAGCAGCTAACCTATAGTAGCAGCTAACCTATAGTAGCAGCTAACCTATAGTAGCAGCTAACCTACTAGTAGCAGCTAACCTCTAGTAGCAGCTAACCTCTAGTAGCAGCTAACCTCTAGTAGCAGCTAACCTCTAGTAGCAGCTAACCTCTAGTAGTAGCTAACCTATAGTAGCAGCTAACCTATAGTAGCAGCTAATCTCTAGTAGCAGCTAACCTATAGTAGCAGCTAACCTATAGTAGCAGCTAACCTATAGTAGCAGCTAACCTCTAGTAGCAGCTAACCTCTAGTAGCAGCTAACCTCTAGTAGCAGCTAACCTATAGTAGCAGCTAACCTATAGTAGCAGCTAACCTATAGTAGCAGCTAACCTATAGTAGCAGCTAACCTCTAGTAGTAGCTAACCTCTAGTAGTAGCTAACCTATAGTAGCAGCTAACCTATAGTAGCAGCTAACCTATAGTAGCAGCTAACCTATAGTAGCAGCTAACCGCTAGTAGTAGCTAACCTCTAGTAGTAGCTAACCTCTAGTAGTAGCTAACCTCTAGTAGTAGCTAACCTATAATAGCAGCTAACCTATAGTAGCAGCTAACCGCTAGTAGTAGCTAACCTCTAGTAGCAGCTAACCTATAATAGCAGCTAACCTATAATGTTAGTAGCAACTAACCTGTAGGATCACTAGCCCACAGCTGGCTACAGTATCCAACCGCGACATGGTCATCTGGTAAAGTCGTTTTTCATATAAAGAAACAGATTGGAACGTTATATTTATAGAGATACAAGGCCTACGTCGAATTTCATATACATAAACAAATAGGAACTTTTATAGCATTAGTAGGATTTCGTCTTACCTTCCAGATGAGATAAAATGACTTGCCGAATATTTTATTTTCGGTCTTGTCTAGATGGATCCAGTTTTTGTCCAATTTAGGTCAAAGGCAGATAGTTTTTTTGCATTTCAGCTAACCCTTTTCCTAACCTTAACCTAATTCCCATAGCCTGTCGCGTTTATTCTCCTAACCTGCTGCGTAAATTCTCCTAAACCTGCTTTCGAAAAGTCACTTCTGACAAAAGCTGGAGCCTTTCTAGCCATTACCCTGCTTTTGTAGTTCTACAACCCGGAAATGAGTTACGTCTGATTCGTTCAGCCATCCTTATGGCGGAAATGAATGTGGAGAGAATAGGGTTTAGGAATAAACGCCGAAAATAAGGTCCGAGGTTAATTAACACAGGTTTTGGAGATTTTATACTTATTTTTTATACGAGATAATAGGAGTCAGCTAACATGACCTTTATAAATTATGAAACCTTTATGTGCTTTTCTTTCTTTTATAACACATTTTAAAAAATTAACAAAAAGTGATGTTAATTGAAAATCATATCATAGAACAAAACGTATAATATGTCCTAGGCCTGTTTTTTAAATTGTTTTTATTTAACCTTTACTTTAAGAGCAAATTCTTATTTACAATGACAGCCTATCAAAAGGCCTCCTCCTCCTAAATTAAATACAAATATAGGACAAAACACACACCCCGACAAGAGAGACAACACAACACCACATAAAGAGAGACCTAAAAGACAACATAGCATGGCAGCAACACATGACAACAACACGGTAGCAACACAACATGGTAGCAACACAACATGACGACAACATGGTAGCAACACAACATGGTAGCAACACAACATGACAACAACACGGTAGCAACACAACATGACGACAACATGGTAGCAACACAACATGACGACAACATGGTAGCAACACAACATGACGACAACATGGTAGCAACACAACATGACAACAACACGGTAGCAACACAACATGACCACAACATGGTAGCAACACAACATGGTAGCAACACAACATGACGACAACATGGTAGCAACACAACATGGTAGCAACACAACATGGTAGCAACACAACATGGTAGCAACACAACATGGTAGCAACACAACATGACAACAACACGGTAGCAACACAACATGGTAGCAACACAACAAGGCAGCAACACAACATGACAACAACATGATGGCAACACAACATGACAACAACACAGTAGCAACACAACATGGTAGCAACACAACATGATGGCAACACAACATGACAACAACACAGTAGCAACACAACATGGTAGCAACACAACATGGTAGCAACACAACATGACAACAACACAGTAGCAACACAACATGGTAGCAACACAACATGGTAGCAACACAACATGACAACAACACAGTAGCAACACAACATGGTAGCAACACAACATGGTAGCAACACAACATGACAACAACACGGTAGCAACACAACATGGTAGCAACACAACATGACAACAACACGGTAGCAACACAACATGGTAGCAACACAACATGGTAGCAACACAACATGACAACAACACGGTAGCAACACAACATGGTAGCAACACAACATGGTAGCAACACAACATGGTAGCAACACAACATGACAACAACACAGTAGCAACACAACATGGTAGCAACACAACATGGTAGCAACACAACATGACAACACAACATGGTAGCAACACAACATGGTAGCAACACAACATGACAACAACACGGTAGCAACACAACATGGTAGCAACACAACATGACAACAACACGGTAGCAACACAACATGGTAGCAACACAACATGACAACAACACAGTAGCAACACAACATGGTAGCAACACAACATGACAACAACACGGTAGCAACACAACATGGTAGCAACACAACATGACAACAACACAGTAGCAACACAACATGGTAGCAACACAACATGACAACAACACAGTAGCAACACAACATGGTAGCAACACAACATGACAACAACACAGTAGCAACACAACATGGTAGCAACACAACATGACAACAACACAGTAGCAACACAACATGGTAGCAACACAACATGACAACAACACAGTAGCAACACAACATGGTAGCAACACAACATGACAACAACACAGGAGCAACACAACATGGTAGCAACACATGACGACAACATGATGGCAACACAACATGACAACAACACAGTAGCAACACAACATGGTAGCAACACAACATGACAACAACACAGTAGCAACACAACATGGTAGCAACACAACATGACAACAACACAGGAGCAACACAACATGGTAGCAACACAACATGGTAGCAACACAACATGACAACAACACGGTAGCAACACAACATGGCAGCAGCACAGAACATGGTACAAACACTATTGGGCCCAGACAACAGCATTACATTACATTTAAGTCATTTAGCAGACGCTCTTATCCAGAGCGACTTACAAATTGGATAGTAGCACAAAGGGCAAGAAGGTAGAGACAACAATATATCACGCAACGCAGCCACAACTGTCAGTAAGAGTGTCCATGATTGAGTCTTTGAATGATGAGATTGAAGAGGTATAGAGATGACTTGTTTACAGAAGAGTACAGTGATGTGTCCTATAAGGAGCATTGGTGGCAAATCTGATGGCCGAATGGTAAAGAACATCTAGCCGCTCGAGAGCACCCTTACCTGCCGATCTATAAATTACGTTTCCGTAATCTAGCATGGGTAGGATGGTCATCTGAATCAGGGTTAGTTAGGCAGCTGGGGTGAAAGAGGACCGATTACGATAGAGGAAACCAAGTCTAGATTTAACTTTAGCCTGCAGCTTTGATATGTGCTGAGAGAAGGACAGTGTACCGTCTAGCCATACTCCCAAGTACTTGTATGAGGTGACTACCTCAAGCTCTAAACCCTCAGAGGTAGTAATCACACCTGTGGGGAGAAGGGCATTCTTCTTACCGAACCACATTACCTTTGTTATGGAGGTGTTCAGAACAAGGTCAACACCATGCCCAAACTGGACGAGTCACGTTCGTGAGCGTTGCAAAATAAATGTACACACACGTTATCCAATCATTGCACCCAAACTGCTAGCGCGAGCCAAAAAGCATCTGCGTGGCCAGGCGTTAAAATAGAAGTGGATTCTATTTGTGACACAGAACGCACTGCAAGTCCTGCCTCTCCCATCTCCTCATTGATTTTTAGAAGCATATACCCACGTGATATCTTCTCATTGGTTATTAGCAACATATACCCACGTGGGTGATTGATAGATGAACTGAGGTCGGTTGTGGTAATTCATCTTATTATGAAAGTTAGCTTCCAATAGCCATATAAAGTCCAAAGAAGAAAAAGAAGCCTGAAGGAGGAGATATGACTAGAAACAAACTCGGTTTATCCTTTTAGCTGTGGATTAGTCGTCGGAGTAGAGGACCTTGTGCATTTCAGGTAATATATCATCAACTCAATGTTTATATCCCAGGACAAATTAATAGCAACAGCAAGCTATGTAGCTAAATTGCCCTAAAAGCTTAATGCTTTTCGACCTGTCCTCAAATTAATATAATTGGTTCAGAGTTTGTTTTGATAATTCAACAAAATCTGTTTGTGCGCGTCCGGTGTAAAGGCAGAAAAAGCTTGTTGGACACTAAGAAAACTTTTTTGGTATAGAGTTTAACACAAAATCCGGTGAGGGGCCAGCTGAGTATAAGACTGTATCATCTGCCTATAAATGGACGAGAGAGCTATGTTGTTGATGTAAATTGAGAAGAGCTTGGGGCCTAGGATAGAGCCAAGGGTACTCCCTTGGTGACTGGCAGTGGCTGAAACAGCAGATGTTCTGACTTTATACACTGCACTCTTCGAGAGAGGTAGTTAGCAAACCAGGCCAAAGACCCCTCAGAGACACCAATACTCCTTAGCCGGCCCACAAGAATGGAATGGTCTACCATTACATACATACTTCCTGTTAATCTGCTTTATCTATCTATACCTTTAAATAACGCCAGGTTTCATGGAAGGATGTTCAGCTCAGCATCTTAATACTTGTGGTAGCTGAATCAGGATTAGTTAGGTAACATTGATAAATAGGGAGGTTTTATTTACATAATAAGGTTTGTCAGATATTTGTCATTAGGATGTTTTCTTTTTGAATAATACTGTTGGCAGTTTGCAGTTATCCCTTCTCTGCTAGAGCTCAGTTACTTGGGGCCCAGAGAGGGGAGAGGTCAGGTCAGTCTTATCTGTGAATGTGTCTGTAACTATTCCTAAACCATGTGAAGGGATGGTGTGATTAAAGGGGAACCAGTGAGTGGGGAGGTCAGGTCAGTCTTATCTGTGAATGTGTCTGTAACTATTCCTAAACCATGTGAAGGGATGTTGTGATTAAAGGGGAACCAGTGAGTGGGGAGGTCAGGTCAGTCTTATCTGTGAATGTGTCTGTAACTATTCCTAAACCATGTGAAGGGAGGGCGTGATTAATGGGGAACCAGTTAGGTGGCTCCACAATGTCTGTGTGCCAGTCACTCCTCTCATTTGATCTTGTCCAGGAGGGATTGTATTTGAGATGGGGGTATCTAGAATTGACAATATATGATATATGCCATTGGATAAGGTAATGTTTTGGTCCTAAGTGGTACCAAGAATGAGATAAGAACTTCCGTTTAGGAGACCAAACTGAACAATCATTTATAGCTAAGGCTATCTAGCTATGGGATACTCCTCTTTCAAGTAAAAGGTTCTTTGTGTAATGTTCCTAAGATCTGTGTTTCGTCATGTGAGTTGAGATGGGTGTGTCTTGGCTATAAATGATACTAAGAACTGTTTTGTAAGCACTCTCATATAATTAATTTATAGACACTGAATCGATCTGAGAGTCACAGGGCTATGGTGAAGCTCATATAATTAAAGATGGACTTTATAAGAACTCTTGACTTGTGTGTGGTTTATTCTCTCATGATTTGGTAATACAGGAAATTTCCATAACATTCTTCATACCGTAGCCTACAGTACATAACATACCGTAGCCTACAGTACATACCATACCGTAGCCTACAGTACATAACATACCGTAGCCTACAGTACATAACGTACCGTAGTCTACATAACATACCGTAGCCTACAGTACATAACATACCGTAGTCTACAGTACATAACATATCGTAGTCTACATAACATACCGTAGCCTACAGTACATAACATACCGTAGCCTACAGTACATAACATACCGTAGCCTACAGTACATAACATACCGTAGCTACACTACATAACATACCGTAGCCTACAGTACATAACATACCGTAGCCTACAGTACATAACATACCGTAGCCTACAGTACATAACATACCGTAGCCTACAGTACATAACATACCGTAGCCTACAGTACATAACATACAGTAGCCTACAGTACATAACATACCGTAGCCTACAGTACATAACATACCGTAGCCTACAGTACATAACATACAGTAGTCTACATAACATACTGTAGCCTACAGTACATAACATACCGTAGCCTACATAACATACCATTTACATTACATTACATTTAAGTCATTTAGCAGACGCTCTTATCCAGAGCGACTTACAAATTGGTGCATACACCTTATGACAACCAGTGGAACAGCCACTTGCATCTAAATCTTGTTTGGGGGAAGAAGGGGGGTGAGAAGGATTACTTACCCTTACTTACCCTATCCTAGGTATTCCTTGAAGAGGTGGGGTTTCAGGTGTCTCCGGAAGGTGGTGATTGACTCCGCTGTCCTGGCGTCGTGAGGAGTTTGTTCCACCATTGGGGGCCAGAGCAGCGAACAGTTTTGACTGGGCTGAGCGGGAACTGTACTTCCTCAGTGGTAGGGAGGCGAGCAGGCCAGAGGTGGATGAACGCAGTGCCCTTGTTTGGGTGTAGGGCCTGATCAGAGCCTGGAGGTACTGAGGTGCCGTCCCCTCACAGCTCCGTAGGCGAGCACCATGGTCTTGTAGCGGATGCGAGCTTCAACTGGAAGCCAGTGGAGAGAGCGGAGGAGCGGGGTGACGTGAGAGAACTTGGGAAGGTTGAACACCAGACGGGCTGCGGCGTTCTGGATGAGTTGTAGGGGTTTAATGGCACAGGCAGGGAGCCCAGCCAACAGCGAGTTGCAGTAATCAAGACGGGAGATGACAAGTGCCTGGATTAGGACCTGCGCCGCTTCCTGTGTGAGGCAGGGTCGTACTCTGCGGATGTTGTAGAGCATGAACCTACAGGAACGGGACACCGCCTTGATGTTAGTTGAGAACGTCAGGGTGTTGTCCAGGATCACGCCAAGGTTCTTAGCGCTCTGGGAGGAGGACACAATGGAGTTGTCAACCGTGATGGCGAGATCATGGAACGGGCAGTCCTTCCCCGGGAGGAAGAGGAGCTCCGTCTTGCTGAGGTTCAGCTTGAGGTGGTGATCCGTCATCCACACTGATATGTCTGCCAGACATGCAGAGATGCGATTCGCCACCTGGTCATCAGAAGGGGGAAAGGAGAAGATTAATTGTGTGTCGTCTGCATAGCAATGATAGGAGAGACCATGTGAGGTTATGACAGAGCCAAGTGACTTGGTGTATAGCGAGAATAAGAGAGGGCCTAGAACAGAGCCCTGGGGGACACCAGTGGTGAGAGCGCGTGGTGAGAGACAGATTCTCGCCACGCCACCTGGTAGGAGCGACCTGTCAGGTAGGACGCAATCAAGCGTGGGCCGCGCCGGAGATGCCCAACTCGGAGAGGGTGGAGAGGAGGATCTGATGGTTCACAGTATCGAAGGCAGCCGATAGGTCTAGAAGGATGAGAGCAGAGGAGAGAGAGTTAGCTTTAGCAGTGCGGAGCGCCTCCGTGATACAGAGAAGAGCAGTCTCAGTTGAATGACTAGTCTTGAAACCTGACTGATTTGGATCAAGAAGGTCATTCTGAGAGAGATAGCGGTAGAGCTGGCCAAGGACGGCACGCTCAAGAGTTTTGGAGAGAAAAGAGAGAAGGGATACTGGTCTGTAGTTGTTGACATCGGAGGGAGTGTAGGTTTTTTCAGAAGGGGTGCAACTCTCGCTCTCTTGAAGACGGGAGGGACGTAGCCAGCGGTCAGGGATGAGTTGATGAGCGAGGTGAGGTAAGGGAGAAGGTCTCCGGAAATGGTCTGGAGAAGAGAGGAGGGGATAGGGTCAAGCGGGCAGGTTGTTGGGCGGCCGGCCGTCACAAGACGCGAGATTTCATCTGGAGAGAGAGGGAGAAAGAGGTCAGAGCATAGGGTAGGGCAGTGTGAGCAGAACCAGCGGTGTCGTTTGACTTAGCAAACGAGGATCGGATGTCATCGACCTTCTTTTCAAAATGGTTGACGAAGTCATCTGCAGAGAGGGAGGAGGGAGGGGGGAGGATTCAGGAGGGAGGAGAAGGTGGCAAAGAGCTTCCTAGGGTTAGAGGCAGATGCTTGGAATTTAGAATGGTAGAAAGTGGCTTTAGCAGCAGAGACAGAGGAGGAAAATGTAGAGAGGAGGGAGTGAAAGGATGCCAGGTCCGCAGGAGGCGAGTTTTCCTCCATTTCCGCTCGGCTGCCCGGAGCCCTGTTCTGTGAGCTCGCAATGAGTCGTCGAGCCACGGAGCGGGAGGGAGGACAGCCGGCCTGGAGGATAGGGGACATAGGGAGTCAAAGGATGCAGTAAGGGAGGAGAGGAGGGTTGAGGAGGCAGAATCAGGAGATAGGTTGGAGAAAGTTTGAGCAGAGGGAAGAGAAGATAGGATGGAAGAGGAGAGAGTAGGGGGAGAGAGAGCGAAGATTGGGACGGCAGATACCATCCGAGTAGGGGCAGTGTGGGAAGTGTTGGATGAGAGCGAGAGGGAAAAGGATACAAGGTAGTGGTCGGAGACTTGGAGGGGAGTTGCAATGAGGTTAGTGGAAGAACAGCATCTAGTAAAGATGAGGTCAAGCGTATTGCCTGCCTTGTGAGTAGGGGGAGGGTGAGAGGGTGAGGTCAAAAGAGGAGAGGAGTGGAAAGAAGGAGGCAGAGAGGAATGAGTCAAAGGTAGACGTGGGGAGGTTAAAGTCGCCCAGAACTGTGAGAGGTGAGCCGTCCTCAGGAAAGGAGCTTATCAAGGCATCAAGCTCATTGATGAACTCTCCGAGGGAACCTGGAGGGCGATAAATGATAAGGATGTTAAGCTTGAAAGGGCTGGTAACTGTGACAGCATGGAATTCAAAGGAGGCAATAGACAGATGGGTAAGGGGAGAAAGAGAGAAAGACCACTTGGGAGAGATGAGGATCCCGGTGCCACCAGTGACCAGAAGCTCTCGGGGTGTGCGAGAACACGTGGGCGGACGAGGAGAGAGCAGTAGGAGTAGCAGTGTTATCTGTGGTGATCCATGTTTCCGTCAGTGCCAAGAAGTCAAGGGACTGGAGGGAGGCATAGGCTGAGATGAACTCTGCCTTGTTGGCCGCAGATTGGCAGTTCCAGAGGCTACCAGAGACCTGGAACTCCACGTGGGTCGTACGCGCTGGGACCACCAGGTTAGGTAGCATATCGTAGCCTACAGTACATAACATACCGTAGCCTACAGTACATAACATACCGTAGCCTACAGTACATACCGTAGCCTACAGTACATAACATACCGTAGCCTACAGTACATAACATACCGTAGCCTACAGTACATAACATACCGTAGTCTACTGTACATATCGTAGCCTACAGTACATAACATACCGTAGCCTACAGTACATAGCATATCGTAGCCTACAGTACATAACATACCGTAGCCTACAGTACATAACATATCGTAGCCTACAGTACATAACATACCGTAGTCTACAGTACATAACATACCGTAGTCTACAGTACATAGCATATCGTAGCCTACAGTACATAGCATATCGTAGCCTACAGTACATAGCATATAGTCTACAGTACATAGCATATCGTAGCCTACATAACATACCGTAGCCTACAGTACATAGCATATCGTAGCCTACAGTACATAACATACCGTAGCCTACAGTACATAACATACCGTAGTCTACAGTACATAACATACCGTAGCCTACAGTACATAACATATCATAGCCTACAGTACATAGCATATCGTAGCCTACAGTACATAACATACCGTAGTCTACAGTACATAACATACCGTAGTCTACAGTACATAACATACCGTAGTCTACAGTACATAACATACCGTAGCCCACAGTACATAACATACCGTAGTCTACAGTACATAACATATCGTAGCCTACAGTACATATCGTAGTCTACATAACATACCGTAGCGTACAGTACATAACATACCGTAGCCTACAGTACATACCATACCGTAGCCTACAGTACATAATGTATAGTATCAACATCAAGGACCAGGTACTCTTGGTAAACTAAAGCAATGGTTTCAACATTTGTACCCTTATAGTATGTCAACTGTTTCTTCATGAATAGACAGGATCCTGCATTCATGACAAGTAGGAAACTAGAATCAGAATCATAAAACACGAGACGAGATGTTAAAAACTGTCCATTGTGCCAATAGATGGAATGCACTCACATGAGATTTGCCGTGATGTTGACAGAGTGGCATGGGAGGTTTATTTCTTAGACTGGGGTAAGATGTCAATTTTGGGACACATCCTCAGTAGTGTGCCTTCGAATCAGTGGGTGTTTCGGCCTTTAATCACTAAACACCCTCATCAAAGGTGGCCAGCTAAAGGGTGATCAAGCCGTAGCTTGTGTCCCATGCCCAATGAAGATCAAGCCGTAGCTTGTGTCCCATGCCCAATTAAGATCAAGCCGTAGCTTGTGTCCCATGCCCAATTAAGATCAAGCCGTAGCTTGTGTCCCATGCCCAATTAAGATCAAGCCGTAGCTTGTGTCCCATGCCCAATGAAGATCAAGCCGTAGCTTGTGTCCCATGCCCAATTAAGATCAAGCCGTAGCTTGTGTCCCATGCCCAATTAAGATCAAGCCGTAGCTTGTGTCCCATGCCCAATTAAGATCAAGCCGTAGCTTGTGTCCCATGCCCAATTAAGATCAAGCCGTAGCTTGTGTCCCATGCCCAATTAAGATCAAGCCGTAGCTTGTGTCCCATGCCCAATTAAGATCAAGCCGTAGCTTGTGTCCCATGCCCAATTAAGATCAAGCCGTAGCTTGTGTCCCATGCCCAATTAAGATCAAGCCGTAGCTTGTGTCCCATGCCCAATTAAGATCAAGCCGTAGCTTGTGTCCCATGCCCAATTAAGATCAAGCCGTAGCTTGTGTCCCATGCCCAATTAAGATCAAGCCGTAGCTTGTGTCCCATGCCCAATTAAGATCAAGCCGTAGCTTGTGTCCCATGCCCAATTAAGATCAAGCCGTAGCTTGTGTCCCATGCCCAATTAAGATCAAGCCGTAGCTTGTGTCCCATGCCCAATTAAGATCAAGCCGTAGCTTGTGTCCCATGCCCAATTAAGATGTCCCACATTTCCCAGTCAAATGAATGTAAGTTATTTGCAAAGAGCTTCCAATTGGTTAATTCGGATCGTTTTCAAGTGGGAAACTCAGGTATCATATTTCAAATCAAATCATCAATACAAATTGTATTGGTCAGATACACATGATTAGCAGATGTTAATGCGAGTGTAGCGAAATGCTTGTGCTTCTAGTTCCGACAGCGCAGTCATATCTAACAAGTAATCTAACAATTCCACAACAACCACTTAATACACACACATCTAAGTAGAGATGGAATAGGAATATGTACATATAAATATATGGATGAGCGATGACTGAGCAGCATAGGCAAGATGCAATATATGGTATAAAATACAGTATATACATACACTATGGTTCAAAAGTTTGGAGGTCACTTAGAAATATCCTTGTTTTTGAAAGAAAACTGACTTTTTTTTTGTCCATTAAAATAACATCAAATTGATCAGAAATACAGTGTAGACATTGTTAATGTTGTAAATGACTGTTGTAGCTGGAAACGGCAGATTTTGTATGGAATATCTACACAGGCGAACAGAAGCCCATTATCAGCAACCATCACTCCTGTGTTTCAATGGCACGTTGTGTTAGCTAATCCAAGTTGATCATTTTAAAAGGCTAATTGATCATTAGAAAACCCTTTTGCAATTATGTTAGCACAGCTGACAACTGTTGTCCTGATTAAAGAAGCAATAAAACTGGCCTTCTTTAGACTAGTTGAGTATCTGGAGCATCAGCATTTATTTTATTTTTTTTAATATTTTATTTTTGCATTTTCCAATTAAGAACATTCAAAACAAAAGTGAAAAGATATTAGACAACGATAGGACAAAGTGACAGTAACAGACAAACGTAACAAAAATAAATTATAATTATAGTTATATAAACAAACATACAATAATAAAAAATAAAACATTTAAAAAATTTAAAAAATAACGAGACATTGGATCACCTGCCGTAGGCTACATATTATACATTACGTGTGAAACATTATGTGAGGATTATATATAGATTCAATCAATGAGATGTGGGGGGAGATTCTCCATATAGTCAATAAAAGGTTGCCAAATTCTGTAAAATGTCTTTAACTTATTCCTCAAGCAGGAAGTGATTTTCTCCAAAGGGATACAACTATTAACTTCCGAAGGCCACATTGCAACTGGCAGGGAGGAATCCAATTTCCATTTCAAGGCAATACATTTCTTGGCCATCGCTAGCAATATTTCTGTTAGCTTTATAGTATGGCTTTGCCTAAGATTGGTGTTAGTAAAGTTGCCCAGTAGACAGACCTCCGGGTCTAAAGGGAATGCAACCCCGTGAGTTGAGGATATGGTATCACATACCCCTGCCAGAAACCGTGTAGTTTTGAACACTGCCAAGTGGAATGGAGGAATGTTCCTTCATCTGAGCCACATCTAAAACATAGGGAGGAGATATCTGGGTTGAACCCGTGCAGTCTAGATGGGGTGATATAGATCTGATGGAGGAAATTAAACTGGATCAGTCTGTATCTGGAGTTCAATGTGGATGTAACCCCATTCCATGCGAGAAATTGCCAAGAAACTGAAGATCTCGTCCAACGCTGTGTACTACTCCCTTCACAGAACAGAGCAAACTGTCTCTAACCAGAATAGAAAGAGGAGTGGGAGGCCCCGGTGCACAACTGAGCAAGAGGACAAGTACATTAGAGTGTCTAGTTTGAGAAACAGACGCCTCACAAGTCCTCAACTGTTAGCTTCATTAAATAGTACCCGCAAAACACCCGTCTCAACGTCAACAGTGAAGAGGTGACTCCGTGATGCTGGCCTTCTAGGCAGAGTTCCTCTGTCCAGTGTCTGTGTTCTTTTGTCCATCTTAATCTTTTTTATTGTCCAGTCTGAGATGTGGCTTTATCTTTGCAACTCTGTCTAGAAGGCCAAGCATCCCGGAGTCGCCTCTCCACTGTTGACGTTGAGACTGGTGTTTTGCAGGTACTATTTAATGAAGCTATCAGTTGGCGAGTAATATACTCGGAAGCGGTGGGTGAGGTGCACGTCTTCGAAGTCTGACCAGGAGACCACTCTGTCTACCTCTTCTGCGGCGACGTTGTTTTGTGGTGCGAACAAAGGATCCACTTCGGGAAAGTCGTATTCCGAGATACGAGTTTCCAAGTCGAAAATGTCAAGAGTTTCCTAGTTCCGGCTATGTCATGAATGCAGCAAAATAATTACAATTTTTTTTTGAACTCAAACTATATTGGATTCTGCTGGGACTCAGAGTTCATTACAGTGAAGACAGATCCAGTCAAAACACATGATTTATGACACATTAACAGTCTATGGAATGCAGTTGTTGTTTATCTATGCATAGTCACTTTACCCCTACCTACATGTACAAATGACCTCGGTCTAACCTGTAACCCCGCACATTGACTCGGTACCAGTAACCCCTGTATATTGTCTCGTTGTTGTTATTTTACTGTGTTACTTTTTCTTATTATTTACTTTAGTTTATTTGGAAAATATTTTCTTAACTTATCAGCAATTCACCTGTTGTATTCAGCATTTCACTGTCAGGGTCTACTACACCTGTTGTATTCAGCATTTCACTGTGAGGTCTACTACACCTGTTGTATTCAGCATTTCACTGTCAGGGTCTACTACACCTGTTGAATTCAGCATTTCACTGTGAGATCTACACCTGTTGTATTCAGCATTTCACTGTGAGGTCTACTACACCTGTTGTATTCAGCATTTCACTGTGTGGTCTACTACACCTGTTGTATTCAGCATTTCACTGTGAGGTCTACTACACCTGTTGTATTCAGCATTTCACTGTAAGGTCTACTACACCTGTTGTATTCAGCATTTCACTGTCAGGGTCTACTACACCTGTTGTATTCAGCATTTCACTGTGAGGTCTACTACACCTGTTGTATTCAGCATTTCACTGTCAGGTCTACTACACCTGTTGTATTCAGCATTTCACTGTCAGGGTCTACTACACCTGTTGTATTCAGCATTTCACTGTAAGGTCTACTACACCTGTTGTATTCAGCATTTCACTGTGAGGTCTACTACACCTGTTGTATTCAGCATTTCACTGTAAGGTCTACTACACCTGTTGTATTCAAATAGCATTTCACTGTCAGGTCTATCTACACCTGTTTTGTTGGATGTTCAGGGCATTTCACTGTAGAGAACTAATCTAGAACCTGTTGTATTCAGCATTTCACTGTGAGGTCTACTGTCTTTACACTGTTCTGTTGTCTTGATGGAGGTTTTGTATCTCAGAACACTCATTCATTTCAGCTGCCTGGCATCTGGTCTACACCTGTTGTATTCAGCATTTCACAACCACACAGGTCTACTATCACCTGTTCTGTATTCAGCATTTCACTGTCAGGTCTACTACACCTGTTTGTATTCAGTATTTCACTGTCAGGTCTACTACACCTGTTGTATTCAGCATTTCACTGTCAACCACACACAGTCTACTACACCTGTTCTGTAACACAACCAATTCAGCATTTCACTGTGAGATCTACACCTGTAACACAACCCATTCAGCATTTCACTGTTCTGTAACACAACCACACACAGTATCTATCACCTGTTTGTATTCAGCATTTCACTGTGAAATCTACACCTGTTGTATTCAGTATCCATTTCACTTGTTCTGTAACACAACCACACACAGTATCCACTCTATCACCTTGTTCTAACACAACCACACACAGTATCCACTCTACCACACACAGTATCCATCACCTTGTTCTGTAACAAACACACACAGTATCCACTTGTTCTATCACCTTGTTCTGTAAGGTCACTACACCTTGTTCTTAACACAACCACACACAGTATCCACTCTATCACCTTTTCTGTAACACAACCACACACAGTATCCAGGTCTATCACCTTGTTCTGTAACACACCACACAGTATCCACTCTATCACCTTTGCATGTGACAAATAAAGTTTGATTTGATTTGTTTTGACAAGGATCAGATAATTTTGTTGTTTTGTTGGATGTTCTCAGGGCCTGCATTCATAGCTCTCAACCAGTACAGAACTAACCTTGTTCTAGAATCAGTATCCACTCTATCACCTTGTTCTGTAACACAACCACACACAGCATCCACTCTATCACCTTGTTCTGCAACACAACCACACACAGTATCCACTCTATCACCTTGTTCTGTAACACAACCACACACAGTATTTATCACCTTGTTCTGTCACAGTATCCAATACTGTTTGCAACACAACCACACACAGATCCACTCTTCACCTTGTTCTGACAGTATCCACTCTATCACCTTGTTCTTAACACAACCACACACAGTATCCACTCTTCACCTTGTTCTGTAACACAACCACACACAGTATGATGGAGGTTCTTAACACAAACACACACAGTATCCATCTCTGTTCTGTAACACAAGAACACAGTATCACTCTATCACCTTGTTCTGTAACACAACCACACACAGTATCCACTCTATCACCTTGTTCTGCCTGGCATCACCTTGTTCTGTAGCACAACCACACACAGTATCCACTCTATCACCTTGTTCTGTAACACAAACACACACAGTATCCACTCTATCACCTTGTTCTGCAACACAACCACACACAGTATCCACTCTATCACCTTGTTCTGCAACACAACCACACACAGTATCCACTATCACCTTGTTCTGCAACACAACCACACACAGTATCCACTCTATCACCTTGTTCTGCAACACAACCACACACAGTATCCACTCTATCACCTTGTTCTGTAACACAACCACACACAGTATCCACTCTATCACCTTGTTCTGTAACACAACCACACACAGTATCCACTCTATCACCTTGTTCTGCAACACAACCACACACAGTATCCACTCTATCACCTTGTTCTGTAACACAACCACACACAGTATCCACTCTATCACCTTGTTCTGTAACACAACCACACACAGTATCCACTCTATCACCTTGTTCTGTAACACAACCACACACAGTATCCACTCTATCACCTTGTTCTGTAACACAACCACACACAGTATCCACTCTATCACCTTGTTCTGTAACACAACCACACACAGTATCCACTCTATCACCTTGTTCTGCAACACAACCACACACAGTATCCACTCTATCACCTTGTTCTGTAACACAACCACACACAGTATCCACTCTATCACCTTGTTCTGTAACACAACCACACACAGTATCCACTCTATCACCTTGTTCTGTAGCACAACCACACACAGTATCCACTCTATCACCTTGTTCTGTAACACAACCACACACAGTATCCACTCTATCACCTTGTTCTGTAACACAACCACACACAGTATCCACTCTATCACCTTGTTCTGTAACACAACCACACACAGTATCCACTCTATCACCTTGTTCTGTAACACAACCACACACAGTATCCACACTTTTTTTGACAAGTTCTAAAATGTGTTTTCAGCCAAATACATGTATGTGTACCTCTAAGTTGAACTGCGTGTTGAACTGAGGAGGAAAACTCTGGCTTCTGACATCATTCCAGACCTAAACAAGGAATACACACAGTGATGATGTGGTGCATTCTGGTTGTAGGCCTTACAGCCCATGACAGTTCAGGGGTATACTACATCAAAGTCATTGACATACAGTGCCTTGGGAAAGTATTCACACCCCTTGACTTTATTCCACGTTTTGTTGCGTTACAAAGTGGGATTCAAATGGATTTAAATTGTCATTATTGGTTGTTAACGATCTACACAGAATACTCTGTAATGTCAAAGAGGAAGAATTCAAAAATAGTTTTTTTATGAATGGAAAATTAAACACTAATATATCTTGAGTAGATAAGTATTCAACCCCCTGAGTCAGTACATTAGAATCAGCTTTGGCAGTGATTACAGCTGTGAGTCTTTCTGGGTAAGTCTCTAAGAGTGATTACAGCTGTGAGTCTTTCTGGGTAAATCTCTAAGAGTGATTACAGCTGTGAGTCTTTCTGGGTGAGTCTCTAAGAGAGATTACAGCTGTGAGTCTTTCTGGGTAAATCTCTAAGAGTGATTACAGCTGTGAGTCTTTCTGGGTGAGTCTCTAAGAGTGATTACAGCTGTGAGTCTTTCTGGGTAAATCTCTAAGAGTGATTACAGCTGTGAGTCTTTCTGGGTAAATCTCTAAGAGTGATTACAGCTGGGAGTCTTTCTGGGTAAGTCTCTAAGAGTGATTACAGCTGGGAGTCTTTCTGGGTAAGTCTCTAAGAGTGATTACAGCTGGGAGTCTTTCTGGGTAAGTCTCTAAGAGTGATTACAGCTGGGAGTCTTTCTGGGTAAGTCTCTAAGAGTGATTACAGATGGGAGTCTTTCTGGGTAAGTCTCTAAGAGTGATTACAGATGGGAGTCTTTCTGGGTAAGTCTCTAAGAGTGATTACAGCTGTGAGTCTCTAAGAGCTTTGCACACCTGGATTGTACAATATTTGCCCATTATTCTATTCTATTCTTCTTTCTTCATGCTCTGTGACCTTGGTTGTTGATCATTGCTAGACAGCCATTTTCAAGTCTTGCCATATATTTTCAAGCCGATTTAAGTTCAGACTGTAACTAGGCCACTCAGGAACAATCAATGTCATCTTGTTAAGCAACTGCAGTGTATATTTTACCTTGTGTTTTAGGTTATTGTCCTGCTGAAAGGTGAACTCATCTCTGTGTCTGTTGGAAAGCAGACTGAACCAGGTTTTCCCTCTAGGATTTAGGTCTAGTGGGCTCCCGAGTGGAGCAGCGGTCTAAGACACTGCATCTCAGTGGGCTCCCGAGTGGCGCAGCGGTCTAAGACACTGCATCTCAGTGGGCTCCCGAGTGGCACAGCGGTCTAAGGCACTGCATCTCAGTGGGCTCCCGAGTGGAGCAGCGGTCTAAGGCACTGCATCTCAGTGGGCTCCCGAGTGGAGCAGCGGTCTAAGGCACTGCATCTCAGTGGGCTCCCGAGTGGAGCAGCGGTCTAAGACACTGCATCTCAGTGGGCTCCCGAGTGGAGCAGCGGTCTAAGGCACTGCATCTCAGTGGGCTCCCGAGTGGCACAGCGGTCTAAGGCACTGCATCTCAGTGGGCTCCCGAGTGGAGCAGCGGTCTAAGACACTGCATCTCAGTGGGCTTCCGAGTGGCACAGCGGTCTAAGACACTGCATCTCAGTGGGCTCAGTGGGCCGAGTGGCACAGCGGTCTAAGACACTGCATCTCAGTGGGCTCCCGAGTGGCAGCGGTCAGGCACTGCATCTCAGTGGGCTCCCGAGTGGCGCAGCGGTCTAAGACACTGCATCTCAGTGGGCTCCCGAGTGGCGCAGCGGTCTAAGACACTGCATCTCAGTGGGCTTCCGAGTGGCGCAGCGGTCTAAGACACTGCATCTCAGTGGGCTTCCGAGTGGCGCAGCGGTCTAAGACACTGCATCTCAGTGGGCTCCCGAGTGGCACAGCGGTCTAAGACACTGCATCTCAGTGCTGGGTCGCTACAGACCCTGGTTCAGTGGTCTAAGACACTGCATCTCAGTGGGCTCCCGAGTGGCACAGCGGTCTAAGACACTGCATCTCAGTGCAAGGAGGGATCACTGTAGTCCCTGGTTCGAATCCAGGCTGTATCACATCCGGCTGCCATGGGGAGTCCCAAAGGGTGGCGCACAATTGGCCCAGCATTGTCTGGGTATGGCCGTCATTGTAAATAAGTATTTTTCTTAACTGACTTGCCTAGTTAACTTAAGGTTAAATATATATATATATATATATATATATATTCCATTAATTTTTCTCCTGAAAAACTCCCTTGCTGATAAACAAACCCATAACATGACGCAGTTACCAACATTTTTGAAAAGATGAAGAGTGATACTCAGTGATGTGTTGTGTTGGAGTTGCTCCAAACACTTTGTATTCAGGACAAATAGTGCCAGATTCTTTGCAGTATTACTTTAGTGAGTTGTTGCAAACAGGAAACAGGAAGCATGTTTTGGAATATTTGTATTCTGTACAAGCTTCCTTCTTTTCACTCTGTCATTTAGGTTAGTATTGTGGAGTAACTACAGTGTTGTTGATCCATCCTCAGTTTTCTCCTGTCACAGCTATTAAACTCTGTAACTGTTACAACGTCACAGTTGGCCTCATGGTGAAAATCCCTGAGCGGTTTCCTTCCTCTCCGGCAACTGAGTTAGGAAGGACATCTGTTTCTTTGTATTGACTGAGTCTATTGATACACCATCCAAAGTGTAATTAATAACTTCACCAGGCTCAGAGGGATATTCAGTGTCTGCTTTTTATGTTTACACATCTACCAATAGGTGTCCTTCTTTGAGAGGTATTGGAAAACCTCCCTGGTTTTTGTGTTTGTTTCTGTGTTTGAAATTCACTGCTCGACTGAGGGATCCTACAGATAATTGTGTGTTTGGTACAGAGACGGTGTAGTCATTTAAAAATCATGTGGGTTGTTAAGCAAATTATTACTCCTGAACTTATTCAGACTTGCCATAACAGAGGGGTTGAATACCTATTGACTCAAAACATTTCAGCGTTTCATTGTCAATTCATTTGTAAACATTTCTAAAAACATAACTCCACTTTGACATTATGGGGTATTGTGTGTAGATCAGTGGCACAAAATCAAGCTACATAAAAGAAATGACATTTAGTCCATTTTAAATTCAAGTTGTCACACATCAAAATGTGGGAAAAGTCCGGGTGTGTGAAAACTTTGGTAAGGCATTGTAGACCCTACATTACAGTGTTATCTACAGTCGTGGCCAAAAGTTTTGAGGATGACACAAATATTAATTTTCACAAAGTCTGCTGCCTCAGTTTGTATGATGCAATTAGCATATATTCCAGAATGTTATGAAGAGTGACCAGATGAATTGCAATTAATTGCAAAGTCCCTCTTTGCCATGCAAATGAACAGAATCCCCCAAAAACATTTCCACTGCATTTCAGCCCTGCCACAAAAGGGCCAGCTGACATCATGTCAGTGATTCTCTCGTTAACACAGGTGTGAGTGTTGACGAGGACAAAGCTGGAGATCACTCTGTCATGCTGACTGAGTTCGAATAACAAACTGGAAGCTTCAAAAGGAGGGTGGTGCTTGGAATCATTGTTCTTCCTCTGTCAACCATGGTTACCTGCAAGGAAACGCACGACGTTATCATTGCTTTGCACAAAAAGGGCTTCACAGGCAAGGATATTGCTGCCAGTAAGATTGCACCTAAATCAACTATTTATCAGATCATCAAGAACTTCAAGGAGAGTGGTTTAATTGTTGTGAAGAAGGCTTCAGGGTGCCCAAGAAAGTCCAGCAAGCGCCAGGACCGTCTCTTAAAGTTGATTCAGCTGCGGGATCAGGGCACCACCAGTACAGAGCTTGCTCAGGAATGGCAGCAGGCAGGTGTGAGTGCATCTGCATGCACAGTGAGGCGAAGACTTTTGGAGGATGGCCTGGTGTCAAGAAGGGCAGCAAAGAAGCTACTTCTCTCCAGGAAAAACATCAGGGACAGACTGATATTCTGCAAAAGGTACAGTGATTGGACTGCTGAGGACTGGGGTAAAGTCATTTTCTCTGATGAATCCCCTTTCCAATTGTTGGGGCATCCGGAAAAAAGCTTGTCCGGAGAAGACAAGGTGAGCGCTACCATCAGTCCTGTGTCATGCCAACAGTAAAGCATCCTGAGACCATTCATGTGTGGGATTGCTTCTCAGCCAAGGGAGTGGGCTCACTCACCATTTTGCCTAAGAACACATCCAAGAATAAATAATGGTACCAACACATCCTCCGAGAGCAACTTCTCCCAACCATCCAGGAACAGTTTGGTGTGGAACAATACCTTTACCAGCTTGATGGAGCACCTTGCCATAAGGCAAAAGTGATAACTAAGTGGCTCGGGGAACAAACATCGATATTTTGGGTCCATGGCCAGGAAACTCCCCAGACCTTAATCCCATTGAGAACTTGTGGTCAATCCTCTCGAGGCAGGTGGACAAACAAAAACCCACAAATTCGGACAAACTCCAAGCATTGATTATGCAAGAATGGGCTGCCATCAGTCAGGATGTGGCCCAGAAGTTAATTGACAACATGCCAGGGCGGATTGCAGAGGTCTTGAAAAAGAAGGGTCAACACTGCCAATATTAACTCTTTGCATCAACTTCATGTAATTGTCAATAAATGCCTTTGACACTTATGAAATGCTTGTAATTATACTTCAGTATTCCATAGTAACATCTGACAAAAATATCTAAAGACACTGAAGCAGCAAACTTCGTGAAGATTAATATTTGCGTCATTCTCAAAACTATTGGCCAGGACTGTACTATTAGTACCTCAGAAAGCCATTTGCTGTGCTAGTTATAGCCTAATGTTAGCTACCTAGCTAACATTGAAGCTAGCTGGTTAGCTACCTAGCTAACATTGAAGCTAGCTGGTTAGCTACCTAGCTAACATTGAAGCTAGCTGGTTAGCTACCTAGCTAACATTGAAGCTAGCTGGTTAGCTTTTTCTTAATCTTTCCTTCATTCCTTCCATCAAAGTCACCTCTGCTCTCTCCATCCCAGACAGGTTCCAGAGCAGTTCGAAGTAGATCAGACCCAAAGCAAAGATGTCCACCTTTCTGTCGTAGGAGGTCTGGTTCCTCTGTTCACACACATCGGACATTAAACTCATAGAAATGGTTAATCTCTTACTGCAGTGATTCTTGGCCGTCTTAAACAAATCCACTTTGAAACAAAAGTATACACCTCACTCACACACATGGTTATGGTCTTGTACCATTTCAGATATATAGTCGAAATGTAGTACATTTTGAGCTTGCATCCCGATATTACACTTTATATACACATCACAGAAGACTGAACTATAACGAAACCATTTGACATTGAAACACCAGATTTACGGCGTTTAAAAAAAATAAAAAAGTTTATGAATTATATAATTATGAAAAATAATAATAACATTCCACCCATGAGGCCACTAGAGGGCGATCATGTCATTTGACTGCAGGAAAGGGCCACAGGGTCAATCTGCAGATAGAACCATAACAAAGCTCAGGGATACGCCTAAATGTAACCCCGAATTCATAGACAGAGCTATGGATGCAAGGACAGACCATCCATTATAGTGTTTTAACCCTGTTTCGAAGCAGCGTGTGTTTACATTTACCTGTTCGGGGGCCATGTAAGACTTGGTTCCTGTCTTTTTCGTTCTCTCCAGCAGGTTCTCATCGTTGTCGTTATCTTCTGCCGTCACCAGACCAAAGTCCCCGATCTTTACCTCTCCCTTCCCCTCTCCGTCACTCATACCAAACATGATGTTAGCGGGCTAGAAGAAGAAGAAGAAGCTGTTCAAATATGAATATGTCCATAACCGCCGGTCATAAACCTGTGATGGGACCAGGATAAGTAGTAAGTGGTGACAGCCTACCTTTAGGTCTCTGTGTAGGAGTTTCTTGTAGTGGATGTATTCTACCCCGTTTACTATCTGCTGGGTGATGTGTAGACTCTCCTCCCTGCGTTTGGGTTTCCGATGAGCGTTCCTCTCGTCGATCCACACTTTTAGAGTCCTCTTGTCACATAGTTCCATCTGGATGTACAGGAACTCAGAGGACGAACTGCTGCCTGAACTAAAGCAGCAGGAAGTAAAATAACAATTATCATGCTTTCAGTTTGTCGGTCAAATGATCTGAAATGGGAGCAGACCTTACTGAAATGGGAGCAGACCTTACTGAAATGGGAACAGACCTTACTGGAATGGGAACAGACCTTACTGGAATGGGAACAGACCTTACTGGAATGGGAACAGACCTTACTGAAATGGGAACAGACCTTACTGAAATGGGAACAGACCTTACTGAAATGGGAACAGACCTTACTGAAATGGGAACAGACCTTACTGAAATGGGAACAGACCTTACTGAAATGGGAACAGACCTTACTGAAATGGGAACAGACCTTACTGAAATGGGAACAGACCTTACTGAAATGGGAACAGACCTTACTGAAATGAGAACAGACCTTACTGAAATGGGAACAGACCTTACTGAAATGGGAACAGACCTTACTGAAATGGGAACAGACCTTACTGAAATGGGAACAGACCTTACTGAAATGGGAACAGACCTTACTGAAATGGGAACAGACCTTACTGAAATGGGAACAGACCTTACTGAAATGGGAACAGACCTTACTGGAATGGGAACAGACCTTACTGAAATGGGAACAGACCTTACTGAAATGGGAGCAGACCTTACTGAAATGGGAGCAGACCTTACTGAAATGGGAGCAGACCTTACTGAAATGGGAGCAGACCTTACTGAAATGGGAACAGACCTTACTGGAATGGGAACAGACCTTACTGAAATGGGAACAGACCTTACTGAAATGGGAACAGACCTTACTGAAATGGGAACAGACCTTACTGAAATGGGAACAGACCTTACTGAAATGGGAACAGACCTTACTGAAATGGGAACAGACCTTACTGAAATGGGAGCAGACCTTACTGAAATGGGAGCAGACCTTACTGAAATGGGAACAGACCTTACTGAAATGGGAACAGACCTTACTGAAATGGGAACAGACCTTACTGAAATGGGAGCAGACCTTACTGAAATGGGAACAGACTTTACTGAAATGGGAACAGACCTTACTGAAATGGGAGCAGACCTTACTGAAATGGGAGCAGACCTTACTGAAATGGGAACAGACCTTACTGAAATGGGAACAGACCTTACTGAAATGGGAACAGACCTTACTGAAATGGGAACAGACCTTACTGAAATGGGAACAGACCTTACTGAAATGGGAACAGACCTTACTGAAATGGGAACAGACCTTACTGAAATGGGAACAGACCTTACTGAAATGGGAACAGACCTTACTGAAATGGGAACAGACTTTACTGAAATGGGAACAGACCTTACTGAAATGGGAACAGACCTTACTGAAATGGGAACAGACCTTACTGAAATGGGAGCAGCAACTTATACCAATAAAACTATGATTGTTCTTTATACGTGCTACGGCTATGATATGGGGTCATTTATCTACCTTAGTCGAATACACTGATTAAATCCCTCGAGATAATGTTTTTTACATTTATGTTTTGAGGCTGGACTTTAGTACTTATAGGTCGTTAGCATGTAGGGCGGTGGGTCCCTTTTAGGTCCCAGCTCATGGTGGGTGTCTTTTAGGTCCCAGCTCATGGTGGGTGTCTTTTAGATCCCAGCTCATGGTGGGTGTCTTTTAGGTCCCAGCTCATGGTGAGTGTCCCTTTTAGATCCCAGCTCATGGTGGGTGTCTTTTAGGTCCCAGCTCATGGTGGGTGTCTTTTAGATCCCAGCTCATGGTGGGTGTCTTTTAGGTCCCAGCTCATGGTGAGTGTCTTTTAGATTCCAGCTCATGGTGGGTCCCTTTTAGGTCCCAGCTCCCAGCACATGGTGGGTCCCTTTTAGGTCCCAGCTCATGGTGGGTTCCTTTTAGGTCCCAGCTCATGGTGGGTTCCTTTTAGGTCCCAGCTCATGGTGGGTCCCTTTTAGGTCCCAGCTCATGGTGGGTCCCTTTTAGGTCCCAGCTCATGGTGGGTTCCTTTTAGGTCCCAGCTCATGGTGGGTCCCTTTTAGGTCCCAGCTCATGGTGGGTCCCTTTTAGGTCCCAGCTCATGGTGGGTCCCTTTTAGGTCCCAGCTCATGGTGGGTCCCTTTTAGGTCCCAGCTCATGGTGGGTTCCTTTTAGGTCCCAGCTCATGGTGGGTCCCTTTTAGGTCCAAGCTCTTGGTGGGTCCCGTTTAGGTCCAAGCTCTTGGTGGGTCCCTTTTAGGTCCCATCTCATGGTGAGTCCCTTTTAGCTCCCAGCTCATGGTGAGTGTCTTTTAGCTCCCAGCTCATGGTGAGTGTCTTTTAGCTCCCAGCTCATGGTGGGTCCCAGCTCATGGTGGGTCCCTTTTAGGTCCCAGCTCATGGTGGGTGTTTTTTAGGTCCCAGCTCTTGGTGGGTCCCTTTTAGCTCCCAGCTCATGGTGAGTGTCTTTTAGCTCCCAGCTCATGGTGAGTGTCTTTTAGGTCCCAGCTCATGGTGGGTCCCAGCTCATGGTGGTCCCTTTAGAGTCCAGCTCATGGTGGGTCCCAGCTCATGGTCATGGTGGGTCCCTTTTAGTCCCAGCTCATGGTGTCTTTTAGGTCCCAGCTCATGGTGGGTCCCAGCTCATGGTGGGTGGGTCCCAGCTCATGGTGGGTCCCTTTTAGGTTTAGGTCCCAGCTCATGGTGCTCATGGTGTCCTTTTAGGTTCCAGCTCTTGGTGGGTCCCAGCTCATGGTGAGTGTCCCAGCTCATGGTGGGTTTTAGGTCCCAGCTCATGGTGGGTCCCTTTTTTAGGTCCCAGCTCATGGTGGGTCCCTTTTAGGTCCCAGCTCATGGTGGGT